>NW_013667247.1:109615-121296 GCF_000517525.1 Limulus polyphemus | reverse complement strand
ATATACAGTATGGAACAAAGAGGTCACAAGACTGGACATTGTTGCAAGACTTAGAAGAGATATTGTTGCACTCCAGGGTGTTGGTTTAGAGTAGGGTTGTTTTGTTCATTTAAGATGGAATTCCTTGATTTTTTGTTTGTTTATGTTTGGTCTTTGTTTAAAATTACTGTGTTTTTAATAGATATACTACGGTTTTTGAGTTGTAATGGTGGAAAACTCTGGTTTCCAATTTTCTTCCTGTTTCTCCGATATAGAATTCTGGGCATGTTATTTTGTAAATGACATTGATATTGTGTGATTCTAAATAATTTTTGTTTAGTAATGATTTTAATAATCCAATTGTGGATTATTCTTAAGCTGGTTTCAGGGACAAAAGGTAAACTGCAATGTAATGTTCTGTTGTCGGGTTTGTTAGTATCAATTTTGTTTGTGAGTTGAGTTTTGTTGTGGTGAATGATGGAGAGTTTTTCAACAATAGCTGGTGGAAATTTGCTGGTGTGAATGAAGGAATGCTTTATGTGGTTGATTTTTTCATCTATGTAGTCCATTGAACAGAGTCTTGTGGCTGTGTTTATGAGGTTTTTCAGTGCGTTTTTTTGGTGTGGTGGCATGAGCAAAATTCCAGGAGATGTATAGGCCAGTGTGCGTGTTCTTACAGTGAATTTTGGTTTTAAACTGTGTGTCCAATCTAATAATGTTGAGGTTAAGAAAAGATAACTGTTTATTGTTTTAGTGTTTTATGGTAAATTTGATGTTGGGATGAATGGAGTTTATGTGTTCAAAGAAAGTTAGTGTGTGTTCTGTAGAAGTAAAACCAGCAAAAATGTCATGGACATATCTGTACCAGTATAGTGGAGGATGAAGTGCAGAATGTATGGCTTGTGTTTTGATCTGGGTCATGAATATACTGGCAAGAACAGGTGAAACAGGATTGCCCATACTTAAACCATCTATTTGAAGGAAATGTTCATTGTTGAAAATGAAGTTGGTTTTAGTTGTAAATTCTAAGAGCGAAGCAAAAAAGTGTGCTGGGGATGTGGATTAACTTGTTGGGGTCATTAATGTAGAGGTCAAGTGCGATATTGCAAGTATTATAGTTTAGTGTAGTTATGGTATTATAAGCCAGTATTACTGGCATATTGTCAAAGAGTATAGTGTAGTTATGGCAGTACAGTCTAGTGCTGGTGACATATTGTCAGAGGATGTAGTACAGATCAAGTATGATACTACCCAGTGTTTGTGGCATTGAAATAGCATAGCTCATATCATTAAAGTATTGCACCTCAGTGCTTATTGCATATTGTAAGATGGTACAGGTAGTATAACCCAATGGTGACATATAGATGACGTACTTCAGATCAGTGACAATATTACCACACACTGCTCAGAAACATAGTGATGTTTCTGGCATGATGTCTGATGCTATAGTAATGTTTCTGGCACAGAGTGAAATTTTTTAGGTCAAATCTACAAAAGCAGTACACTTTGCTTACATATTTTATTATTACACTAATGCTGACTAACAAAATTTATATAAAACATTAAAATACCCTATTTCAGTATAACATTTTCTAAATTTAGTACAATAGAACACTTAGTAATACAGATTTCAGCTACCAGTGACTTTTCACAGCAATAACCACTAAGTAGAATTAATTTTCTGTTATGATCCATAGGAAATGATGTTAAGAAGGAATTTAGTGGAAGAAAATCCCATGATTCCAAAATCTCCAACTGTAACCACAATGGACATGACTCCTATTTGCACAACAGGTATAGACCCTCTCCTGGGAAGCTCCAATCAGCATGCTCGACAAGGAAGTGAGGACAGTGGACTTGGTCTTGGTACCAGCTATAGTGTACCTCACACTCCAGAGAATTTCCTTGGAAGTTTAGAAGATACGATGGATGGTGGAGGTGGTGGTTTGATTGTTTTTAACATTTTACAGACACTCTTTTTATTGTGTTTCATTGCTCATTTAAATAATTCAAAAATTCTTCAGAATTTTATTTTATTGCCTTTTATTGATACAAGTTAGATATATATATATTTAAAAGAAATTTCTGAAAGTTGTAAAGGTTTTACTTTGTTAGTGAAAGTTAAAGCAATAAAACAAAACAATCTCCTAATCAACCTTGAAAGCTTCTCTTCACCTTAGGTATGTTTAATCTAAAACCTTTTTGAGACTAGTGAATTAATGCAAATATTTACTTCTCTTCTAAAGCAATAAGAAATGTAGTTGTGTCATAAAGACATCAAACTTTGTGAAGATTTTTAACAGTGCCTCATGTTGTACGTGAATTATACATCTGTTTTTATTTCCTGCTGTAATGGAAAGGAATAGTATTTCTCAGTAGCTTTGCACTTTGGACTCATAGTTAGATTATTGCGGGTTTGAGGCTGATCCTCATCATGCTGTTGTATCCTTAAGATGACACTTTATTCTACTTGTAAGAACCTACCAAATTGTATGGTGAGTACCAACTATTAACTGGGGGGCTAATCTGTTGTGGACTGGCATCCTGTCCAGGAGGAAAGGGTCACCATTTCCATCTGCTTGTGCCACTTGAAACTAGAGTTTAAAAGCACTAACCCTATATGCCTTACAAATACATGGCAGATTTTTTTTTAACTTTAATGGAAAGATTGTTGAAGTATGGTTAAGTACAATATAAATTGCTTTAAAATATTTGTTGGAGGATTTAAAACTTTTTTTTTCAAAACATAGGAAGTGATATCAATATAGAAGGACTCCAGAGCACCAATCTGAACCTGGGCAGTGAAAACATGGATTCTGATGACTTAGTACCCAGTATACAGGTGAATTCAGTTATATAACTTTCAATTTACTATTTGCTGTAATGTGATAACCAGTTTGCTGTTTATTATCTAAGTGGTTAACAGCTGGCTGTCCAAGTATCTCTATTGGTTTAATACTTATACTTGAAAAAGATTTGGCAGTTGAAGGATTCTAACAATTTTATAAGGTTCATTTAGATTCTGTTCTTGTAACCTAAACACAAATTACATATTTGTTTACATAATAGAATGGAGAAATCAGTGTGTATCCTAGTTTTGTTGTAATTTTAAAATGATGGCAGAACACGTTACATTATTGCATCAAACATTCCTAATGTCTGTGTTCAGATTTGTTAAAAATAATCATATTATTCATTTTTTGTCCTTTTTAGTGTTCAGTTTTATATAAACTGGGAAATTGATTAGCATAGTACAAGTTTTCTTCTACCAACTAATGTTAAAAGTATTTGCATTACTGATAAGTCAAGAAATGCATGTAAATGTGTGAATTTCTTGGCTCAGTTTGCATAGGGGGGCACATTTCATATATCTGAAGATTGAGTTTAGCAATGTATTCTGTATCAAAGGAGGATACAGAATACCTATATTTTGTCCAACTACCTGTTTCTTTAATGCAGAAGTTTTAAATCCAGAGATTGAGTGCATTATATTAAAACAATTTTGTAGCCTTACTATTTCATTACGGTCCATGTTGCCACATCTAGTCATGCATCTTGACAATAGCCCTGCAGCTTAATTTTCATTGCAAAAGGCTCCTTTGTAAGGATGTCATGTCCAAACACAAGTCCTTCCCACTTGCTTTCCATAATCCATATAGTGTACAAGGACAATAGTTTCAAGTATCCATTTCCACAGTCTGACTGCACAGAAATCCATAGGCAATGCATCTGGTTACTTGACTGGTATATCTTCCTGTTTCATTTTCCAGCTTCTTGTATTATGCAGGGATTGAATGGGAGGTATGACTGCAAGCCATATTTTGGTGAACCCATAACCTGTTGGTGTCATTTTCAGAAGGAAGTTCTTCTTGATTATGTTGCATACCGTTGCATGGGCATATTTATGGCTTTCTCCACTGACCTGTTTCATTTTCCAGCTACTTGTATTATGCAGGGGTTGAATGGGAGGTATGACTGGAAGCCACCATATTTTGGTGAACCCATAACCTGTTGGCCTCATTTTCAGAAGGAAGTTCTTCTTGATTACGTTTCATACTGTTGCCTGGGGCACATTTATGGCTTTCTCCACTGACCTGGATTCTCACCTGTTACAAGATGCTGCACATTGCTTACTACAGCTAGGGTATAACTTGTTAAAAGTCTCTTTCTGGATGGTCCTGGTGCCATGAAATGATCAATATTCCTTTGTTTTCCAATTTCATTAGATACAAGGGATATTCTTGTATTGGAAATTCTCAATTCTCTGATCCTTATGATCTGAGTGTATTAAAGGGCTGTTACATACCCTTCCTAAAAACTATCAGTTTTTGGTGGTAACACATTAACTGTGAAATGCCAAACAACATCAAAATGTATTTATGGTACATTCCATTCCACTGCAACTTTATATCATCTGTGGTTGTAATGTAGTTACTGATTTACATATTCAAACTATTTTTAGTATAACATACTCAACCCTCTGTAGTCTGATTACGGACATTTTAGGTTGTTAATATAATATAATAATGTGTGTGTGTGTATAGATTAGTGATTGATTTATATGTCCATGCACTCTCATATGCTAAGTATATCATCAATCTGGAACAGTGCTGAGACCTGAGAAAACTGTTTGGCAATGACAGGTCTTTATTCTGAAAACTGATAATCAGCCAAGCATGTACTATTTGCAGTAAGCAATATCACATAACTTAGATTCTGTATACTAAGATATCACATAATTGTGAAGATATTTCAGTATGATATATAATTGAAACATACCTGAGATGTAGGAATTTACAAAAACATATCAAACATTTGAACCCCCACCCAGAAAAAAGAAGTAATTAGTCGATAACTTTAAAGTATTGTAAATTCATTTTCTAAGCAATCAAAAACAAAAAGGTTTAAAATAATTGAAGGAGATATAACATTACTTAATATTTTTTAAATGTCTGATTATTACAGAAGGTTGCACTGCAGCCATGTGCTAGAATATTAGTACAGGTAGGGCAGGATGTATGTATCAAAAGATGTTAGCTCAAAAAGACATCCAACAATGTCATAAGTATCAACAGTTAATTTGAACCATTGTTTAATCTCATCAAACTTTATCTTATGTATATTACAAACCATGGTATCTGTCCTAGCAATCATCTGTATCTCATTTACGACAGCCACTTCCCACACTGCATTTGAAAAGCTGTGCATGCAGGTAAAGCTGAACATTCACTTTTGAAATGACAGGAGAACAGGCATGAATAATATTGATGCCAAATTTTATTTAACAAGAATGATATTCTACACTAAATTATTAGGAATTAATCCCACTAATCACTCACATTTCAAAATGTGATGTAACTTAAAGAATAAAAATGTAGATTTACAGTATGTTATTGTTGAACAGCTCTTAGCATGACAGAAATACTCAACAATTACTTTTCACAGTATAAGTAGCTCATAGCTGTGACTCAGAATGAAATCAAGAGTGCAACACAATTAACCTCTTTAAAGTCCATGAAATAACTTAAATTGATAGATTAACTTAAACTTTTTCCATCACTATGGACAGGTACTTTTGCTAGATTAACTTAAACTTTTCCTGTCTCCGGGGACAGGTACTTTTGCTTGTGTACTATAAATAACAGAAATAACATGTCATATAAATGAATGAACAAGGAAGGGGTTTAGGTACAGTAAAATCTTATTTCTTATACAGTTGACAACTGTCTGATACAGGCCTATGGCTGAAGATTTGCAAATAAATTGAGTTTTTTGTTTGAGAAGTAAAGACACTCTATACTTAATTTTGCTTGTATTTTTTCTTTTTGTTGTTTAAATATTTCAATTTGTCAGTATCAAATGTGTATAAGTATTTTAATTGTGTCACAAAGATCATATGAATTTTGGCTATAGACTGTCTGGCAGTATCTTCAAACAAAATGGAGAAACACTTCGTTAATTTAAAAAAATACCAAAATATAAAAACTTGGAAAATGGATTCTAGTTGAAAATTGGAAGAAATTAAGAAAAACAGGTTATCAAATTAATGAGACATTAGCAGCAAAAACTAAATAAATTGATGAACTACTTTGTTCATCAAGCTTTTCCAAACTTCCATACATAAGTATATATACTTTGTAGTTTAAAATATATGTGCATTAATCCTTATTACTTTGTCATGAGAGATTTCATACTTACAGTTGTCATATATCAATTTACTTTTGCATACATATGTACTGTGTAAGACACCATTTATAGAACCAGTATTAACCTTTGTACTTATCTATGCTTAGTATGTTTAATAATTATTAAAAATTTACAAAAAGGGGGCTCCTGACAGCATGAAATACTTAGATTTAGTGTTTACCCTATATCACTGATTTAGACAGCTTGGCATGACTTGGTGGTTAGGCTGCTTGACTTGCAACCTGCAAGTCACCAAACATGCTTACCCTTTCAGCCATGGGGTGTTATAACATGACTGTCAATCCTACTTTTTGATGATAAAAGAGTAACCCAAGAGTTGGCAGTGGGTGGTTTTGACTAGCTGTCTTCCCTCCAGTTTATTACTTCTAAATTAGGGATGTTTGTGCAGAAAACTCTTGGGTAGCTTTGTGCAAAATTCAAAATAATCACTGAGGTAGTTTTATTTAAAAATATTTTCACATGACAACAATTCTTAAAGTTAATTATTTAGCTCTTAAGGTAATGGGAATACCCATAATTAGACTGCAGTAATTTATATATTCCCTGCTTAAAGAAAATGTTTTATAAATTTGAAAAATAAAACAAAAACACATTAAGAACTTCAAAAAATAGGTCCGCAATACGTGTAATTTGTAAATGCTAATTTTCTTGATGTAGTACAGTAGCAACTGCAAGTCAACCCAACCTGTTATTAATTTTATTTAAGATATTTTCTTGACAAATGTTGTGCACATGTACATGCATATGGCAAATGACTAGGGTACACACTGAATTCATACCTAAGTGATATTTAACTTCTTATGCCACAGTGTACAGTGTACACTCTAGATACTGATGATGCCAGCTCCATACTGACCAGACGGAACTCCATTTTATTGGAGTGACCAGGTGGACACTCGGCCAAACAGGTTGGTTGGTTTATAGAAACTTTGAAATTATGTGAAAGTGTTGTGGTTCATGATATGCCAAGTATTTACTCAGTATATTAGATAAAAGAATGTCATAATTCATTAAATGGTGTGATAGTATTGTTTGTGCATAACCAGACTTGTAAAGCAAAGAAAAAGTGCCTTAACCATTAATTTCTGTGTATTTTTAGAAATTATATTGCAAAGTAGTTGCTTTTATGTTTTTTTATATTTCATATGCTATGTTATATTTAAATGTTCATGTGCAGTATATGTTATTTTGACTTTAAATGAAGATAACTTTTTTATTTAACAGTTGTAGTAATGTATATTATGTAACAAGGCCAACCTCAAAAGTGCATCATCCTGATACTTCTACATGCTTATGGCTGGCACAGGAATCAAATTAATTGAAATATGAGTCATTTTTGATAATAATGGTACTGCACTGTGTACAGGTGAAGATCCAGACAAGGCCTTCATTTGCAGATACATTAACCAATGTGACCATGGTGTTATTCAGGAGAAGATCAAGATATGGCAATCTCTATTTGAGCTGCAACTACATGCAAGTGTGGAAGCCATTTTTAGCTTTAATGAAATAAACAGAGCCATAAATACATCTAAAGATGGAGCTCCAGCTGTATAGCGTCAGTCTCCATCTTTAAGAAACTTTTAGAAGCCAACCTGTTGATATTAGTGTCAGAGTATCAAGGTAGCTAGGCAACAGGTAACATCCCTGCATTGCCAAATTCATGAAGGATCACTCTTTTCTTAAAGGCTATTGAATCATTATTTTACAAAGCATCATTGGCAGAGAAGGCTGTAGCTTGTTTGTTGAATTTCATGCAAGGTTACTTGAGGGCTATCTGTGCTAGCTGTCCCAAATTTTGAAGTGATAAACTACAGGGAATGCAGCTAGCCAACACCACTCACCACCATCTCTTGGGTTACTCTTTACCAATGAATAATAGGATTGACTGTCACATTATAATTCCCCCACAGCTGAAAGGGTGAGCATCTTTTGGGATGGGATTCTTACTCATAAACCACAGATTGCAAGTTGAGTGAACTCAGCTGTACTTAGGAGGCTTGCTTATCAGATTGAACCACAACTACTGGCATCATTAAGTAGTTATTACAGTGGAAGAGAATCAAATATATGAAGGCTTTAAAGCTGGTATGAATATCTTAGCAGTAGCTTTAGATCTGGAAGATATTTACACTCTTGCTGATAAAGTGATTAGAATTAGCATTAGTGTAACACATTTAAGATGGGTCATAGCTGGAATAACTACTAGAAGATGCATCATAAAGCATGAAATGTTTCAATTAAACAGGATCACCATCAATACTAGCCTATCTCAAGGATAACTGCTCTTGACAGTTCTTTTCAACATCTACACAAAGGATCTAGCCTGTCTTGATAGTCCAACCAGATGCCATGTGCTAACCTTTGCTGAAGACATTCTGATGTACAGCAGGAGCTCTAGCAAAGCTGAAATAGGAAGCAAGGTGCAACCATTCCTTTGTAGAGTGGGAAAGTGGTGCAATTACACAGTAACGGTTATCAATCTTGCCAAAACTACAGCCATGTGTTAACCTTTGTTGAAGACATTCTGATGAACAGCAGAGGCTGTAGGAAAGCTGAAATTGAAAGCAAGATGTAACCATCCCTTTACGGGGTGGTGCAATTACACAGTAATGGTTATCAATCTTGCCAAAACTACAGCCATATCCTACACACTAACAAGACATGTTGATGCAGACAAATCATCACCATCCTTTAAGGGCAATGATCTCCCTAAGAAAGAAATGCTAAAGAACCTTGAGATAACTTTTGATAGACAACTTCACCAGCCATATTAATTCCATGATAACCAGAGCTACCAAAAGCATCAACGTAATGAAAGTTGCAGCATGAAATAAAGCTGAAGGACGTCATCAGCTTACGCTCTACCAATGTTTTATCCATTCCATCCTGAATTATGCACTACTGGTAATCATTATTAGTGCTATGCAGTTAGGTAAGTTTGAGGAGATACAAAACACTGTTTAAAACTGGTCATAAGATGTACTTCAACCACCCACATAAATGCTCTATTATACCACACAAGTCTCAACAGCATTGCAGAGCACTAATAATGTTTACAAGCAAAATTCTTCACTAGGACCTTGCTGTGTAAAAACTATGCATTCCATCGTCATGCCACTGTCCTTTCAGTTGGGACATTCTAGCTTCACAATGACTTTGCAGACACCATTTAAACAGGAGATTGCCTAAAAGGCACCTCATGAGATAGTCATGCATGTCCAGGTGCTATACAGTCACCACTGAGATAATCCATCACTACCAGATCTCAGATGCCCTTATGTGGAATAAACATGCATAGATTGGGCAGAGAGTAAAATAGTAAAAGCCTGTCATCACCTACTTAAAGACCATGGAGGACAGTCATCTGTCATCATAACTACAGATAGTGAGAGAACTGGTTGGACATTTATCATCTCGTGGAGTAACAACATTCTACATAAGTCTGGTGGAGCATTTAAGCTTCCCACAGACAATATAAAGATGGAGATTAGAAGCCATAAAGCAAGCTATTCTTTGGATTACAGAAAGCAATGAACTGTAAGATAGACAGTGCCACCAACATAATATTTGTGACTGACTCACAGGCAGTGCTGTGTGTAAAATCTAGAGTGGTTGGTCCCTATAAAGATGACAGTAAACAAAGACTGCATGGTAAGACCATCATTTGAATGTACATGTCAAGCTATGCAGGGCTGAAGCTTAATGAGGTAGCTGACAAGGTCACAAGAAAAGCCCTTTTATTAAATTCAGCACAATTCTACTGGCAGGATATTAACCTCCCCGGCACTATTCAGGTGAAAGTGGCAAACATGGAAGATCTTCATCAAGATTCAAAAGGAATATTACTGCTGAAAAACAAAGTACTGTATGATGTAGCTGAGAAAAGCAAAAGATGAGGAATGGTATGGGTCAAACAAAATACAGCCAGAAGGTCACTGGTAACATCAGTAAAGGAACTAACTCATCTATAATGTAAATTGTTTGATAAGTTAAGAAAATTAAGATCTTGTATTGTAAGTATTGTCTTAGTGTTAAGACAATTGCAACACAAGTTCTTAATTTAAAGAAAAGAAGAATTAAGTTAGTTTGAAATTGTACTAAATATATATCTAATGGTTTTATTTCAGGTTAGCCAATTGACTGAAGAAGAACAGTGTGATAGAAGCACATGACAATATGTATAATATTTAACATTTTAAATTTTTATACATTTATTTGACATTTGTTTTTACACATCATTGCTTAGTGCAGTTTTTGAGCTCAAGAAATGTGTTACCAAATTTACTATTTTTAGTACTTTGTAAGCAATTGTTTTTTACTGGATATTTCTTTACTTAGGAAGAACTCACAGAAGAAATCCTCTCAGATATGGAGTCACTATTGACCTCCAATAAGGACAATATACTGACATGGTTGTAACCTTGGGTAACCCCCAAAATTGATTCGTCAAGTGTTTTTCCTCCATATTATCACCTTGTAACTACAAATGCATTATAGTATTCGTACAAGGTTCATTCAAAACACATGTAACATTTCTACCTAAAATAGTTATTATTAAAATTTCTTATAAAAACAATCCAGTGATATAGATGAAAACTGAATAAACATTTAGATTAATGTAACCATTTATGCATAGCAACATGAAAATGACATAAGTCAATAATCAAGAAAAACAAAACACATAATGATAAAATCATTAGTTGGGTTCTTTTGATTAATAATATTTTTTTGCTATTCTCATCACAATAATATTTGTCTAATTTAGGTTAGCTTAGGTTAGTCATTATCCCAGGAACTAAGATAAAAATGCAAAATAATCTAAATGTTAAAAATGTAATGAAAAATAAAAGCACTTAAAATGATTTCAAACATTATAAATAATAATATTAATGAAATTAATTTTTGGAAAAATGAGTTGTGTCATTACTCACAGAAGATATTTATAAACATTAATGTATTTGCAATAGTGCATATCCAGCAAATGAAAACTGATCAAAGATACAAGAAGGGCTAAAAAATCATAAACTAGCTTCTTGTATGGAGAATTATACCAATTTTCTGTTACTGATTCCTTACAAAAGCATTTTACTAAGAATGCACAAATTACACACACACACACACAGAGGGATTCCATATCCTTTTTTTTTTGTTCAAAGTAAAGTTTTCCATGAGAGTCAAGAGAAGTATCCAGTAACTACCATTATTTTGCTGTGTGGATATGACTATGTTTGGAATGCAAAATATGGAGAAACAAGTACCAAGGAAATAACATCAGCTGGGTATTAAAATACCATTCATTCAGTGTAACCAAATGTCACAATAACCATTTTAAATTGGGTGTACTGTTTGTTAAAGTTGTTTACATAAAACACTTGTTTGTTTTTAAGTCTGAACACTAAAATTCATGTTTGCACTTTTAAGAATATGTTACGTCTCTGTTTGTTAATTGATTTTTCCGTAACTTCGTTCCAACGAAACTTTAATGACACAAG
>NW_013667247.1:87491-109131 GCF_000517525.1 Limulus polyphemus | reverse complement strand
ACGGTGGTCATGTGACTTGCTGATGCAACAAATATATTGTTTTTTGTGAGATTATGCCCTGAAAAATAAGTCTTCTCACTCAAAGGGCAATGAATGGCCCCTAAAACACTCATTAAGTTTATCAATTATTTTCAAGATAACAAAAACAAAATGTCTGGCTACTAGTAACAAGCTTACACGTTTAAGCCACTTCTGGTCTCTGACATATCAGCAAACTTAAACAAGTTATTTAAAGGAAATACAGTTTTAAAAATTTAATAAATATTTTATGATGCATTTATAGAATTTTATAACTAGTGCATTTTAAATGAGGTTTTATTTTTGTATTTTCAAGAGAGAAAAAAAGTTACTTTTTGAATGAACCTTGTAGTGAAATTAGGCCTAAAATATTTTTACGGTTAGATGTTAGAAAGAATAAACAGATGGATGTATTTGAGCTATTGGTTTATTGTTGTGTTAGTGTTTTATCTAAAGGAACTTCTGGAAAAGCTTAAGCCCATTTTATATAGTGCCACATTAGTGAAAATGAAATTTTATACTTTTTTGTTTGATTTTAAACCTTCTGTGCCTTTTATTATGAAACCAACTTTTATGCCTTATATTATCTAGTTGCTTCATAATATGTTAACAAATAGACAAAAAAATAAATAAATTCTTAACTTTCAAATTGCATTGTGCAGTACAAATAATCTTAAATGTTTGTCTTCATCATTTCTGTGTGCCTTATTTCATGCATTCAACTGGACACTAGATATACTGTTTGTTTACCATTGTTATGAGCTTGATCTATAATCTTGAGAATGTATAACTTTAGATTGAGAATAAGTAGTTTGAATTTGAAATTAATTAATTTCTGCTTGATTGGTCACTTAAAACTTATTTTCCTTTGTGTGATTAATGGATAACTTATGTCATGAATATGATTTGTACGCAAGTTTCATAAAACTAATTTTTGTACACTAGTGATTCTCCTTGGGGGTTGATCCCATATACTTCAATAATTTCATGTAGAACATTACTGGTTGTCTTTGTAGGGTTATATGGTTCCAGTGCAGTGACATCCAGTACATTGCTTGTACTATCTCTGTGACTGTATGTATATATACACATATATATATTTGCTTATATTATCAATGACATGTATTTATAGTACTGGTCCTCTTTTTCAAGATGATTTTATTTTATCTTTTTGATCATGTATGTGTTACAGTACTGGATCTTCTTAGGATATAGATAGTTTCATTCCTTACTAACCTCATCACAGTTAAAGTTTCACAAAGCAAGTTTCTTCATTATAAGTGAATTTCCTAAATCATGTTAAAAGTCATGTGTTGATCTAGAAGTACAACGTTTAGTTTTTTCAATGAAATAATGATGTTTAAATTTCTGCAAGTTACAATCCTAAAAACTTCTTATCCATATACAGGATATATTTAAAAAGACTTATTTAATACAATTTAGTATTTCTCCAAACTAAAAGTTTCTCAATAAAATAAATTTATTATAGTTGTACTTACTGCATTTAGTAAGAGTGAATACATCTAGTGACATAATTAGTATTGTAAGATTACGTTTTATAATTTTTTTTCAAAAGAAAGTTCTCTTTTTTTATATCTTTTAATTGAGTTAATGTAAGCAACTAGTGCTTGTAAAACTTTTTACTGCTTTTAGCTATACTTCCAGATATTTTTAAGCATTTAGTAGAATACACTTGACACATTGCCAGATGGAGACTAACCTTGTCTTGTTAAACACTATTTATACACCTATTAATAGTTTACTACAGTTAGCTTTTCATTTAATAACTTCATAAATTAGAAGGACAGTGCTACAGGCTTACCTCAGTGTGTGTGTTGTGAGTGCTATTGTAATGCAAAGCATAAAAAACTTAAAAATGGTTATTATGCTATACCTAAAGAAAATAAAAAAAAACTGTATATAGTTGCATGAGTAGAGGTATGATAAGACAAATATAAATATAAAATTTAGTCTTGTTTGTTTGATGAAATTTGACTCAGGAATTGTCATGTTAGATCTGAATTGTGAGAATAGCTCTGCCACAACAGAAAGTTTCATTGGAAAAAAACTTATACAGTACATTTGTTAGTTAAATTTTCTGACAACAGTATAAACTCTGAGTTTAATCACCAAGCTTTGATTTTTAGATGTTATTTCCTAGGAATACTATTTTTGCAATTTTTATATTTTTAAGTTTTTGTAAGTTTATTAGGCTAAATACTTGAGATCATTACTGATGTTAACTATGTAAATTTTTTATATAAACTTAATATTAAAATCCTGATACCCATATTCAGTGTTTATTCAAAGAGCACCAGTATTTAAATTTTGTTATCAAATTTAAAAAGTAGCAGCTATTTTTATACCCAATTGTTTTCATAAGCTTTTTAAGTTTGTGTGGAAATATTTTAATAATAAATCGTGTACCACAAAGTAAAAATACATAAAGTCACAGGAATATTTCCAAAAAACATAGATAATTTTGTAAAAGAAAGACTAAGTTTTAATTGAATCAAACTGAAATGTACTCTTAATCAGTGAATTTTTAAATTTATTTTAAACTTCACACTGGCACTGACCAAAGTGGTAATTACATGGAGTAAAAGTATATTTATGACTTTTGATATGTCTCCCTTCCCCACTAGCTCAGCAATAAGTCTATAGGTTTATAATGCTAAACATTGAGATTCGATACCTAAGCACTTGGAGAGATTAGCTGAAGAAGGAATAATTCCTACAGAACTAATTATACTGCCTTCAAAATAATAAGTATCTGAACATTTTAGATATTATTACTTTACACCAATAGTACATGAATTTACTTAGTAAACTTGTCCATCCCCAGTGGCTCAGCAGTAAGTCTGAGGGCTCACAGCATTAAAAACTAGGTTTTGATCATTATGGTGGACACAGCACAGATAGCCCATTGTATAGCTTTGTGCTTAACAGCAAACAAACAAAGACTTGTGATATTAACATAGATATTTTGTGTTATGGCGAAGATTTTTACTACACTTAATACAATGTATGCATTTTACTTAATCTACTCTTTTCATATGTTCATGCCAAATTTTTTATTTCTTAAGCATTATTTATTTGAGAAAAGTACACTCATTCTCCATATACCTACTTCCTGTTTCATAGTTTTCATGAATATTTCTAAACTTGCTAAAAAGAAATGATTCAAGTCAGTGTAAGGGAAAGAGAAATATGTAGTTCCAATGAAAGTTGTTTGGCCTAAAAGTTGATCTGATATTTCTCCTTCCTTTATGGTGATTTTAACTATTTCTTTAAAATTTTCAGATTTTTAGTATGCTATTTTTTATTTTTAATCATTATAAGGCCAGAGTTTTTAACTGCATTCAAGGAGATTTTCCGAATGAACAAACAAACAACACAAATTAATTCTATCTCTGTTTGCTAATATTTACATAGTGTCAGTTCGTACATTAGACCTTTATATAACTGAATTATCTGTAACCTTGTTAATAAGAAAATATGCTGAACTTTAAAGTTCTTTTTAATTCTTGCCAAAACAAAAACTTAGAAAAACAAAATAATGAAGAAAGAGAAAGATGGAATTTGTAGTTTAGTATGGGTAGTACAACCACTGACTTAAATATGTGACTTGTTAGTTAAAGAACAGCTCAAGTAGAAACCAGCTGGTGTGCCAAAGTGAGGAGCTAGTTGATGGATTATTTATTCTATCCATAAACCTGATCCCATATCACTTACAATTTATTGTGATAAATATATTTCTCTGTGTGTTTAGTTTTGGGAAGCTCATATATGTGCAAATGTTTTTTAATGGTAAAAAATGGTGAGGGAATACTCATGTTAACTGTTCTTCAGTGACTAAAAGTTTGTTTTTATATTGGTAGTTATTTGACTACATGGGTATCTAAAAACGAAAGAAAAAGCTGCTATTTGAATTGTAAATATTGTTATTGACCACTAATGCAAGTTCTTTATGTAAATAAAACAAGAATATAATAACTTCTTGTTTGTGTTATTTGAATAAAACTTTGAATGCTGTTGAACTGCACTGGTTTTAAAAGTCGATTGATTTTTAAGTATTAAATTATGTCTTAAAAAAATACAAATTTTACGAAGTATTATTGCCACAATTCTCTCTTGAGAGGGTTTTGTACATTACACCAAAGTGCAGAACCAAAATAGCTGTTTTTACACCCACTACTGTATTAACTATGGACTTTTAAACCTAAATTTTTAGTAAAGTGCACAAAACCTCATGTATTTGAGTTTTTTTTTATTTCCCTGATTTTTTTCCTGCTTTTTATAAAATTACTTTACAGATTTTAACTGATTTAAACCTGGATTTGGATTTACTTAACCTTAGTCACTTGGTACAATACCACTGAAAATTTTACACTAGTAACAATGTGAAGGATTTGTTGTTATACAATCACCTAGGTAATTATAAATTAATTACTAATTTTCCTAGATACTGAAAAATTACATTTCAAGCAAATTCTTTTTTCATCTTAAGAAAGTACTATTGCAGATAAACACTATTACTGTGATGACAAATGTTAGTACTTTTTTTTTCACCAATTCTTTTTCAGTTTCATTTGTAAAATTAAATACCAAAATATTCCAGAATAAAAAAGAAATAAAATAAAATCCTATTTACGTTTGATGATCTTCATGCTAAATTTTTGTTAACACTATTATAAAAGTAGACAAAAACAAGGCATTTTATGATGAAAGAGGCAAGGATCGGTTCTATTGTAGAACTTTAGTAGTGTGAAAAGGCACAAAAGTAAGCGGTTCTAGTTCCTTAAACATAAAAGTTTGTATGGGTTTATATGTTGACTAAACAAAATAACTGACACATACAAGCCTACATATATAAACTTCTGTTATAAGTGAAATTAATCCATAGTAACATATTTAATCTGTCTTAATTGTCATATGGAAAAAATGGCCGAAATGATAAACAAACAACCAGATGCAAGTACAATAACGAGAATAGATGTAGAAGAAAAATTAGAAATGTGCAGGTCAAAACGTATGTAACTGTTATTTAGATAACATGTAGAAGTTCAGTAAAGTTCAAATGTCTAAAGAAATTTCTTTTGAAAGTCAAACTTTGACATTTTAAGATTAAGATTTGATTTTTCAGTTTAAGATTCTGATGACACTTTTTATTGAAATTTTACTCATTTTTATATCCTTTCAAATGGAAAAAAAATTGGTAAACAGTTTTAGGCACCATAAATTATTTTCAAAATAACATGAATCAGTAAGACAAATAGAACTAGATTAAAGAATTTATTCACATCACATTTTCATACAGCCTTACTGTATAGTTGTTTTACATTAGTCTTAGTATTAATGTAAACACATTTAAACTACAAGACAAAACATAACAAAATTTCTATTGATAAAGTTTTATTAAAACAAGTTTTAATTTACAAAACACCTGTAGGCATTCTGGAAAATAGTTTGTAGTACTTTTTAAAGTTAATGATCTTCACAGATCCCTACTGTCCAATGGAGTAAACTGAGAAGCTCATAACAGTTTTTAGTTGATTCAAATTAGGGCCAGTGAGATCAAAATTTAAATACAAAAATGTTGTTGACCAAGTTGTTGACAGAATTAGAATTTCAAAATCAATGATTCATTTGTGAGAGAACAAATTACAGAATCACACTGATGATTTATCAGTTCAAACTACATTAACTATAAAATAAATGTGAAAAACTTTGCTCAAAGTTAGAGGTCTTTTTTTTCATTTTTTAAACAGATATTTTAATAACTTCAATGGTAACAATTTACTTAGTGCAGACAGCATTACTAACCTTCTAATAATATAGACTCTGTCAAACAACAATGATCAATATATTGATAGATGTTAACAGCTAATCTGTATCATTGTTTTAATTATAATTATCATAACTAAATTTGCACAAGTCTGGAGTATGCTTAAAATTAGAGTTTTTCCATGAGGAAGAGTTACCAAACAAAAAATGTGAGAGAAATATTAAATAGGGGTTGGTAGTATTGTTCGGTCACTTTCACACAATGTACTACTATGGTATTTAACTTGGTTAAGATATTTAAATATGTATTAAGAGTATTCTCCGAGTCACTTCACACAATGTAGTGCTGTAATATTTAACATAAGTGAAGCAAATATGAGTTTATAAGTGTTATTCAAGTTATTTTGCATAACATATAATATTGTAGTATTTCACTTGATTGAAATATTAAATAAGAGTCTACAGTGTTGTAAAAGTCACCTTGCATAATGTACTGCTATAGTATTTAATGCAAGTAATGTATTAAAAATGGGTTAATGGTGTTGTTCAAGTTAACTCATGCAGTGTATACTGCATTAGTGAAGTATTAAATATGGTTTAACAGCCAGTGGTGGATATGGAAATATTTCACTCCTGGAACCCTGTTCATGTGGAGGCTTGCCCTAGACAAATTTGAAATTAGATACACAATAAAAAATAATCAGTTAGTTGTATTATGTTATATAACATATATTGATCATATACTGTTTGAATTAAATTTTCATACAAGTGTATTACAGACAACTAGCAAGGTGTCTGTCGAAATTCAAAGTCACTGACAAACTTTAATATTTTGTTTGTATTCTTTTTAAATGACTGGTCCATACAGCACCTAGTAACAATGAGCTTATGCACATTGGTGAATTCAAGTTTAGAGGTAGATGAGCCCTTTCAAAGAAAATTATATAACTTCACTTATGTAAAAATGCATGATACAATACTCTTAAGCTTTTTTGTCTTTCTATAAACTTGTTGTGCTGAATTCTTGTATATCGAGAGGGTTAAACAGAGTTCTTTTGAAGAAATATGGTATGGCATGACCCATCTATTTTCAAACAGTTCTTTTGAAAGAATGGGCCCTGATAGAGAAAAACACTTAGTTTTTATAAATCCTCAACCTAAACTTTGGTACTTCATTTAAAGTTAAGCTCCATGTAGTAACCAAGTTATGACTGTCTCAACAGCATGTGAAAGAAAGAGAATGCATGGCAATCATATACATATTTATATCAATAACTGCATTAGACACCAAGTAATGACAAAGAATAGCTTGACTGTACTGGTAGACCTTGTATTCTTTGGACTAAGGGATTATGAACATTTGCTGTAACAAAAACAGTGTGATGCCACACTGTAACCATATACATATACCCATCATTCCAACTAGTGAACTAAACTGGTATTGTACAGTAATGGAAATTTACATATCAAGAATTAGGTATTACAAAATGAATGCTTTTGTACTTTTTGGTTGTTGTTTTTTTAAATAAATTTTGTTTTAGCAATTTATTAAACCAAGACTACTTTTCACAGGTTCTGGGGTGTTCCACTTGGTAAAGTCAAAAACATTTACTCCAAGATATTGGTTTCAGCACATTTCCACCACTGTTGATAATGTTCATTCATTCACATCACATATAATGTTGTATTACTTAACTTGATTGAAGTATTAAGTAAGAGTCGATAGTGTTATTCAAGTAGTATTCAAATATGGGTTAAGTGTGTTGTTCAAGTCACCTCACACAATGTACTACTGTAATATTTAGCTGGGGCAAAGTATTAAATATCAATTGATTGTGTTGTTCCAGTCAACTTGCAAAGTGTACTGGTGTAGTATTTAGATAAGTGAAGTAAATATGGGTTTATAAGTGTTATTTAAGTCACTTTGTACAACATATAATACTGTAATATTTCACTTGATTGAAACATTTAAATATGGGTTAATAGTTATTGATGCTGTTCAAGTTACTTTGCACTACATACTGCTGAAGCATTAAGTCTGGGTTGAGTCACATCAAACAATATACTGCTGTAGTATTTGGTATTCAAATCTTTTAAGTATATGGAAGCCATAACACAACTAAATCTTTCACATGTATGCAATAATAGTAAAAAATAACAACTAAATTTTTCACATGTATGAAATAATAGTAAAATATTTTTATATTTTTCTAAGATTGTATAATACATATGCAAATAAAGACTTTTTTTTTACTGAAATGTACATCGTGAAAAAAAAATTATGTGACATTATATTTACAATGAAATATTCTAATGTTTCTAACTATACAATTAAATAAATGAGGCAGTACGAAGATATATATATATAACAACACAATGACTGTTCAAAAGATTACTAAAATTATTGTATCTGAAAGTCATCCATAAGTGCATTAGGTTTTGGTTTCACATTTCCAGAATATTACTGGTATGATTGACACTGTTTGAAGTGCACTTCTGAGATGTAATGGCTAAGATTAGTACAAAGATTGAAGAAATGGGAATCAATGAAAAAGAAAAGTAGTATTTGGGCTATATTATATTTACTCCATAAAGAAAGATGGTGTAATTCTAGATTTTTTGGTAGTTCTGGCTTACAGTACAATCACAACCTACGGAATTGCATATGTAAAAAAAAGAATTCTAGCTCTACCTAAATTTTATTATGCAGACTGAAAATTACTGACAGTTACTGTCAATATACAGGTATCACAGAAAAGTTTACAAGTACTAAGCTGTATAATAAATTAATGAATGCAAAATGCAAAAATCCCTTTCACTGATAAATCTTGTACTGATTATCATTATCTGTTTCAAATGTGGATTTCAGTTGAAAGTTTAATAATACATACCTGTTAGAAGATAAAAATAACTCTTTTTAATCATAAATATTGTATACTTTACAGTGGAATATTTGGTTCACTACGTTCTGCTTTATTTTTCTAAAATGTAAAATGAGTAGTTCTTGAAAGTAAATTGTGTTCAACACAACCTATATTCTTAACGCACTTATAAACAATGTGAATGTATTTCCATAAAAATATCTATTCTGTGTAATTAAGTATTTTTATCAGCAGTTACCAATGGTCAAGAATTAATAACAAGTAATTAAGTATTTATCACTCTGACCAACAGTTCAACCAAAAGTGTAATATTTTGAAATGTAGGAGGCATTGTATAGAATGTGTGACACTAACACAATACCAACCCTTTCTTTTATCCAGTAGGTATAATTATAAATAGCTAAACAAAAAAATCTTCCCACACTAATTGAAGCAGATAGATTGGATATTCTGTTGTGCTAGGAGGCAGGAAAGGAAGGGTGTAGGTACAATCTCTCAAAAGAGAATTTCTGATGAATATGTAGCTTAAATTGTTGATGGCATTTTTCTTAACCTTCAATAAAATTGGGGTGAAAATTGAACCTACCGCAACTCTTTGCCTGACAACTAGACAAATAAAAATCAACAAAATACAGATAGGTTTACTGAAAAGAAGGGAAAAGAAATATTTTACTGTAAGTATAATAATATAAGCTTTCTTAACAAGCTATTATTTGACTACTATAGTAAATTTCATTATAAATGTTACTAGTTCCTCTCTATAATAGTAAAAAGAAATTTCAAGAGAAATAGCTTCTAGTTTCAATAAGAACAGTTTGAATCTGCTGCAATGTAAAAATTTCTACCCAACACAATGGTAGTGTATACAAAAGAGTGAGCTTGCAAAATGGTTACACAATTTGAGCTCAGTAAGAGAATGAAGCAGTTGAAAAAACTGTAAACTCCTAAATCTATACAAAAACGTTTTCTTAAAACATCACAGTGATTTTAAAAGGCATACAGTCATCTTGAGGATCTAAGATTCATGTACATTTTCTAATGAGGAGTTTAGAATGTTATCATCAGAATGCCATCTAATTTATTAAGTCAATACTAACGAAACAATTTTAGTATATATAAACTTTACAATCCTATATCATATTCAAATTCAGACTAGAGTAATGATACTAAAAAATGTCACTAGATGGCATAACCAATATTAAGCCCTAGATTCCCAAGATGATAGTGTGCCCTTAAACTTCTGTACATACTTTATAATTCATAATTAACTAAACATTTTCACATTACGTGAAAAAAAAAATTCATTCAATTCAGGGAAGCATATGCCAATCTCTGTTTTATCCTGAAATATTCCAAACCAAAATCCAATGTAATCCTGTGGATAAAATAGTGGTATTTCGTTGACTGAATGGATGAATGTGTTCAAACAGTGATGTTATGCAACTGTACTAAAGTCTTAAACGTCTTTGCCACAAGGGGACGGAAAACTGAACATCTATGGAAGATGAACTCAGCATCCAGAAAGCTGTTTATCACAAAATTCAAGGCAACATTTGATCAAACAAAAAAAGACCATGATGTTGATTTTCAGTTCCTTCCACTGAGTTTTACTCCTAATATCAGATATTTTAAAATAAGCTTTTTAACTTGGTATTAATTGTTTTTCTGTGATCAAAGAGTATAGTTGTTAGTTACAAATATATAGAAAGTAGTGGCGTTATGAAAAGTTATGACTCAGGTGGCATAGCATAACTAGATCAAACTTTACAACTGATGTTGATGATCAGTCCAACTATGTTTTTGAAGAACCATTAAATCCTTAGCATTAGTTAAGAAATCAAGCATCATGCAAAACATTTTTAAAAGGCAACAAAGAAAACTGTTTTTCTTTATAGATAATATTCAGTAACAAGTGATATGAAAAACATTTCTAAAGAAGTTGATTTTAAAGAACAAGAAATGTGATACCTTTTTTTTTGGGCAGTACAGAGTAGTAGTAGGCAGTACAGTAAATTATAGCATATGGCAGTCTGAACTTTCAATACTACATGATAAGTCCCTTCTGTAGTTCTGTTAAAAATAACCTACTTACAGAACGATTAGTTCTTTGGAGTGAACTGATAATCGACAAAAGTCTGTTTTCAGCCCTAAAAGGACTTAATGTTTTTATACAAATATTAAACACAATACTATAATACATTAAAACATACTTTTTACCAGATGAAAGAAATACACATAATATGAAGTATCTATAGTGTATAAAAATCAAACATACACAAAATACTATTTCCTTTCACAATATTTGAGTAAAGCAGTTCCTAGTGTGGGGTAGGAGAATTCAAATAACAAGGACATCATCAACAGAAAACAAAGATTAGATGATCAACAGCTGGCATACATATAAACTGTTCAATCTGCAACAAGTAACTTAATTCTTCATTATCATTTGTAATGAAATAAAAAACAATCAGACTTTTATACCACTTCTTGCCAGTCAGTGGTTTTTCACTATTATCCACAGAGTAATATATAACTGCTTGGAAAAGTCCTTTACGAAGCTGATGCACCCTCCAAACTGACAGTACTAGCAACGCTTGTTCTACTAACTGCATGATAGAGGCTTCCACTGCCTGAATCTTGAAATTAAAGCAAAAATCAAAAATATATTTTTCAATTTCAGTTTGAATTTTTTTTTTTCATTAATTTAGTCACAGATGAGAATCACAATTCCTATGATAAGTATAACTGTGTTGATTCTGTAACTCAATAAATTCTTAATTGATATTTTGACATATATATATACACTCGAAGCAGAAAGAGATAAATAATAGTTTTTGCAGATACTCAATTAGATTTGCTATTGTTTCTTTAAAAACTAAGAAAAGTAATTTCCTTTTATAAAAGATGTATAAAAAATACTAGGAAAAGTAAGACCACTATGAATGATAATGAACTTGATAAACACTGTACATAAAATGTGATAAATCAAAAAACTGAAAAGACAAAAAAGCAACTACATATATTCATACTAGTAAATGAATTATGATTTTTACAGTCCAAATGACTTTGGCTGTATCAAGTTTTTGGAAATAATTTTAGGATATCATACCTTGACTGCTGACTGAAGGTGTAGAGTGTGAGCCATATTTTCCACTTAGTGGTCCAAGATACATAGCTGGCACCCAGCCATGAGTCCCTATTTCCGTGACTCTTACATACCACCAGCCAGCACAACCCACTCGCTCCACTTCCACAACCTGCCCTTCAGTAAGAGAAGCTTCACCAACATCTACAGCTTCATAATCTCCCAGGGCTTGATAAGAACTTCCAACCTAACATAAAAAGTAAATTATCTAAACCAAATCTGGAATATATCTAAAAAAGTTTTGATAAAATGCTGAGCAAACTCACCAGAAAAAATACTTGTAAAATGGAAAAGTAATACAGCACTTATATTTTAAATGTCAAAAATTTAATTGTAATATTTGGGTTATAAATGCATAAACATGAAAAAAAGAAGCTCCTGTATTGATAAGCAACACAAAAAATAATACATGCATATATATAATGATATGCTAAACAAAATATTTATCCTTTCATGCTTTCAATATACACATGAAGTGTCAATTGGGTTTAAATACTTAGATGACAAAATTAAAACTCATTCATGTTTTCTGAATGTAAAATCTAATGATGCAAATTGTTGCTTACCTCACTTCTACAAACAAACATATCTCCATCATCATCTTCATCTTCAGTCTGTGAAAAGTCATCAGTCGACCATCCATCATCATGATTTTCTGAGTATGAAACGCTATTTGTTTTGTAACCATGGTATCGTATTGTGGGCAGTGTTGCTCTCCGCTCCAGCTCGGGAACATGTTGAACAATAGGTTGGTTATTGTTGGTGACTGTTGGACAATTGTCCCAGCTAAGGCTGCCAATTGTGTTTCTTGATCTTAAAGTAAATGAGACACACTTGAAATTTGAGGTCAATTCTATCACATAATAATAATTATTAATCTCTAAAAATAATCTCTTAAGGGAGAGGGACTGGAGACTGAAACTTATATATATATATTAGCTTGAGTACCCGTCCCCTGGACATGGACCCAACAAATCTTTCATGCCAATTTAAATAAAGATCCACCAACAGAGGACAAGGTAGTTGTAAAAAATGCAAAAACACCCATAAAAACTGCAAAATGCAAAACTGAAAATTTTTATGTATCTCCCCATGGACCCAACAAACCTTCATGCCATATTTGGTGAAGATCCACCAACAGAGGGCAAAGTGTGGTAAAAAATGCCCATAAAAACTGAAAATTTGTATGTACCCCCCATGGACCTAATGAACCTCCATACCGATTTTGTTGAAGATTCATTCACACCCTTCGAAGTAGTTACATGAACATACAATAGATTTATACAGATACCAGAAAAGAAATATATTTTGCTGAAAAAGGTGATTAATAAAAATGAAACAATATAGAAATGACTTTAAAAAGATTAAGAAACTCTTTATTTATTGCTGTTAATTTAAAAGAAATAAATAAGATAATTCAGTCATTTTTAATGGTTTTTCAGTTTGGTGTTTATTGTAATTTGGCATATAAATATGTGGGGTGTTTTACTTTTTTTGTATCTCCTACCTTTAAATTTGAACCTCTGATCAAACCATGTTTCTCTGTGTCATTTTTTTCATTTTAAGTTATTTCCTACCAGTAATACATAAATACTTTTAAGTAAGCCTTAAGATTCAGTCTCTCTCTCAGGTTGGAGTTAACACCTGATATTAAACATCACTTCTTTGTGTGACGTACACTATTTTTTTATACTCTTCTTCAACTCTGAGTATCTCAACCACTTTTCTCTGTATTTTCATAAGACTATCAGCTTGTATATCTCAGAATTTGTTTAAGGATAAGACTATTCAGTTGGCATAATTCTTAAAGTTCTATTTGCTGATTAGGGGTGAACTTTCTTTTTTGTTTCTTCTGGTACCATGAAAGCTGACAATTGTATCTAATTTTGGTGAGGTGGCTGTTGCTGGTGTTTTCACAAAGAAATTGACTTCTGCAAATCTCAGGTCCACTAACTACTCAAATCTTCTGAAAACTGACAAATGGACCACAGAAGAATACTGAGACGTTTTTTTTTCAAAAAATATAATTCAGTCATTTTTAATGTTTTTCTCACTTTGGTGTTCACTGTAATTTGGCATAAAAAGCAAAATTTTGAGCTCCTCCTCTATGTTTGTACATAAAACTAGTCTACAGTCTTGCTCACAGCAATTATTTGGTTTGAACAACATCTTGGTGATATTCATGTCCTATTCTTTCACTCTTATACATACTAGAGTTTTACTGCTTTAAAGACCAGGTCCTGTGCTACCAACAATTCATTATTAACAATTGTTTAAATCTATACAGTTTGATTTTGTTGTTGCTTGTTCACAAATCTTTGATTAATAGTCATCTTCAAGTCTTCCAGTTTCTTATTCTCTGTAGTTGTAAAATGTAGGTTTTATCAGTTTTCATTACACTGCTTTCAGCACCTTGAGTTGCATTCATTACCTCAGCTGAGGTTAATTTACTCATGGAAACACAAGCAATAGCTGCCTCACTAAAATTAGAGAAGATAATCAGCCTCTGTGATATCAGAAGAAATAAAAAGCAAAAGCCCATCCCTAATTAAAAATGACAACTTTAAAAAATATGCAACTGAATGGACTTATCACAAAACAAAGGCTGAGACATACAAGCTGATAGTTTATTAAAATACAGAGGAAAGAAGTTTAGACACTCACAGAGTTGAAAAAGAGTATAAAAAACAGTGTACCTCACACACACAAAGTAGTGATGTTCAGAGAAGCAGCAATGCTATTCCTTCCAAGACCAAAATTATGTTGAACATTATAGATTTTCTGCAATAATTTGGATTTTTAAACTCTACGTGGGTTTTTCTTCATTTAATTGTCACACATAGACACCGACAGTTGGCATTCTATCACTACAGAACATCACTTCACAGTGCAGTGTTCACATACAAGGTAGTTAATTTAACTTGTTTCAAATTCCAACTCCAAGTTTTTAACTTCTAATTCAGAACACTTATTCTAAACATCTATTTGAGTCACAGGGTGATAAGTCACTTTCAATCATACTATAATAAGTCATTCACACCATGATAAGTTATGACTTTAAATAAAACAGTACTGTAAATTTTGTCTTAATTGTTCTATAAAATGAATACTTATGAAGTAGTGAAGTTAAACAAACATAGGTTGGTAGTCCACAGAATGATCTTACTTTATCTGCCATTTTTTACCATGAGTGTTTTCTTTTTTCAGTGCTCAACATTTCTCATTCAACAGTCTCATTAAGTCTTTATAATAATATGAACAGTTAAGTAAAAAAAGAAAAGAAAAAAAGCAGTAAAACTGCTTTACCTATGGAGAGCACTTGAAACTGCTGTTCTTGTTCCATTATAAATGTTTGGGACTTTTTCAGTGTGTTGTTTTCTACTTTCACCTAAGATAAAATAAAAAAAGACTTAAAATGAAAAATCAACACTTCTACAAGCAATTAATCTTTTTCTTTTCCAGCAATTCTCTTATTTAATTTTTAAGCATTACAAAAACATTTTGACATAAAAACATTAATCATGTTACTACATGTAACTTTGAGATAAATGAACTTTTAAATAAATCATGGGTAATTATAAGAATGTTTTGCAGTTCAATACATCATATCTCACAAATGGTATGGCATAGAGAAAAAGAAGTTGCACAAGAAGATGCAATGCATCTGTGTAACAATGAACATTACAGCAGCATTGCACAACTCTTCTGGTATGTTGACTATTTTCAATAAAATTGCATTCTTGCAGTCTGGAACTATGCAAGGCTTCTCATGGTACATGTGCAAATTCAGGTGCTGACAGTTCCTAAGAAAAAGCATGATCCAATAACAAAGTCAGCTGTGATACCATACCATGCTGTCACCTTAGCATCATGGAAACATGTAGCAAGTATTACATTTGGATTAGTTTCCATCCAGATAATGAAGTTGTCCATGTTGACACTTCCAATAAGAGTCATCAAATTTCAGTCATGGGCTTCCACAGGGAAGGTATGAGAAACATAATTCTTTCTTTATTCATTCAGCATATGTATATGAATTTCACAATTTCTCACTACTTTACACCCCTTCCCCCGGAAAAATGTCTGCAGATGCCCATGTTTCCAGTCTTGACAAGAACTGCAATGTAAAATCAACATGTTGGGTTATTGTCTCTTTCATCTTGTAAGGAAACACTTGCTATGTTGACTGAAAAGCTTTACAAACAATTGTAATTGGCAAATCCAGAAAATAGGTGACATCATGTGCATGCTGCACCCATGTGCATTTATGCAGGCTTGTTTTACCATGTTATGGCTGACCTCAGTGATAGTTACAGTAGGTGCTGGTGGTCTGCCTGTCAGAGACTTATCAACTTGCACAAAGAAATATTGGAACAAAATCCTCCACAGATGTTATGCACTCTATGGTATTCACTGAGAGCTGCCTCGGCATTGCATCCAATAGTGTAATAACATTTCATTTTTTCACCTCTCTGCACATTTGTCAGTTTCATGTTGGTTGAATGACCTGTACTGTAAATGAAAGGCCCATTTGCACCCATAGAAATATGCATAACTACTGTGGCCTATGAATTTACATGATAACCTTAACACCCATGTGCAATTTCACATTCCTATGGCATACTGTTTGTGAGATATGAGGCAATGAACTATGAAACTGCACATGTAACTTTGAGAACTAAGAACTGATGAAACATAATTATGCTTCATGACATAATAAGTTCAATTTTATCATTAACTTAACTAAATGTACCTTTAAGATCTAGGAACTGTTGAAACAAAATCATATTTCATGGCATAAACAACCTAATTTTAATCAATAATCTTAGAGAATTAATTAAATAAATTAGATACATGTAGCTTTTAGATCTAGAAACTGTAGAAAATAATCGTGTTCCACCATGTAATAAGTTCAATTTTATCACAAATTGAAGTTTCAATCAATTAACTAAATGTAGATAGGAGATCTAATAATTGATCAAACAAATAATTTTTCATGGCATGATAACTTCATTTTTATCAATAACCTAAGTTAATCCCATCCTAACTTTTAAATATAAAACATAACACAACAAAACCTTCTACACAGCATTTGTAGTTCACTTTCAGGAACAGCTTAAGTATGAAACAATATTTTTAATTATTCTTAAACTACCGTAGTAAATCATTCTTCATTAATATCTGAGCTGAAAAACAATTTGCCACAGATATCTTCAAACTACTGTAACAAAATATTCTTTAACTCATCTTTAATGTATTAATACCTTGAAATAAGAAATAATTTACCTTTGAGATCTTCAAATTGCTGTAGTAAAACCTTTTTGATAGTTTTCACCCATGTATTTTTAACCTCTAAGGAAGGTGCCTTAAAAATTTATATAAAATAACAAGATTTTATAAAAGCATATGTGTTAAAAGTTATATCACTTTTCATGAGCAAATTTTTGTAACTTTACAAGTGTAACTAAGAGTCAACTGAAAAATAATTCTAGTTTTCAAAAGGAATTCATGGATTATATATATGACTAATAATTCTAACTTATGACAAAGAAGCAAAGCAAAAAATACTTTACTGTGATGCTTTCAATGGAGAACATCCAATGAAGGATAAAAAAACAAGCTATCTATGAACACTTTAACCCTTTCACTGTGCAATTAATTTTCACGCTGATTCCCATAAAGTGTCAATTATCCACCAAAACATAAAAGTATGAATTTGACTCTTTGTATTACTTTTTCAATATTGAAAGAAGCTGTATTTTCTATACCTGACAGTAATATTCTTTGAAAACCATATTGGATAGTGAAAAATAATGATTTAAATTAAAAAATTGAGGAAAATTAGAAGAAAAGTGTTCTCCAGTAAATGGCATAAATATAGACAAAACTAAGTCAATAAAGATCCAGGTTTCATGGCATAGAACACAAATGGCAGCATGCATGCAGGTTTGGCAATTGTTTCAAGTACAGGGGGTATTCCCACATGTTGCAGTGGAGGGAAACATTTTTTGGTAGCCTTGGGGTAAATCCAAGTCAGTGGGTACAAATGTTTATTAGGATATATCTGAACTACTCAGAAAAAAAGTTAAAATATGCATACAAATACAGTTCAATTAACCCTATTTATTCTGCTTCTCCAGTCCACTTACCTGTATAATAAAGACTTGTGACCTTCCATGTAACCAGACTTCAAATTTTTTACTGTCTCCTCGTGAACTTTTAACATTTTCTGTTAAACCAATTTGTGAAGTCTAAAAAAGTTAACAAAGGAACAGTATTCTTTACTTTTGTAAATCACTTTATAAAATATTAGTTAAAATATATAAAGAAAAATAATACTGTTGAAAGCATTTAATTCCAGAATCCCTATATAATACCCCAGACTAGTAAATAAATTGGTTGGGGCTAATGCTGCTACTACTACAAAACATACTGGTAACACTTGGAACCACTTAATGGCTTTAAAACCATCTAATTTCTTCCATTCAAATTTCAAAATCTTATACTATTATTTGCTTCAATTTTTAGGTACTTTTAAATGAACACAATTTTCATGTGACAAGGAATCCACTTGAAGTAAATACGTATATAGTAGAGATACCTGATATGGGTATTAAAAACTTTTATTTAAAACACAAAACAAGTAATAATATTTCACCCTCCTTGCCCCCCAGTGGCACAGCGGTATATATTTGTGGACTTACAGTGCTAGAAACTGGGTTTCGGCACCTATGATGGGCAGAGCACAGATAGCCCATTGTGTAGCTTTGTAATTCAGTTCAAACAAACAAACAAACAAATCAACCTCCTTGGGTCATCATTAGGTTAAGAATGATTTTTGAAAAAGTGACCATTATTGATCATGTGTTATGAGGATGATATGTATAAGATTGTAGGGAGTATTGTATATAGTTAATATATTATATACTAGTGTACAGTCTGTCAAAAACCATCTCCACCTCAAAGTATACCCTAACCTCACATTTCATAGTTAACTGAAATAAATAAATTTTGTGAAATTAAACTTGAAAAACAAAGAGGCAGAAAAGTGCAGTCGAAGCAGTCAAATGTCGATAAATTCCTTTGTGAACCAATCAAAATTAAGATCATTCATGAAATTAATTTGTGGTGTATTCATGGAATAATTATTGGTAAAAATCGGTTAGATTGACAATTTCTAATATATAGAAATGACAGTGCGTTTTGGTAATACTACGTTCCAACAATGGCTTTTATGTCATGTTGCTTAGCAACAAAAGTATAACCTAATATTGTTGTTAGTCCATGTACTGAAAGTATAAAATGAAATGTATAAACAAAACTGGAAAAATATTTGTTGATTTCTTAATTTAGGTCTCCATTGATTAAAGAGGTTTGTTTTTTTATTAAAAATGTTGGTGATATAACAGAAAATAGCTTAACTCAGAAACGATTTAAGTTTAAAATCGAACTGATGTTTTTTACTTTCATGATACATTTTATGAGCGTGGCTCTAGACAAGGTGAACCCACACTATGTCTTTACTTTAGGCTTAGTATACCAACACTCACTACACTTATAAGGTTTCATGCCCCCCTTTCACAGTCCCCTTGCACCCCTTGTCACTAAAATCATAATGGACAGACAGTAATCAAACTATTCTATCTGGATAAGTGCATTTTGGGTTTTATGATTCCTCCTGTTTTGAGAAATCAAGCATGACGTGACACACATACTGGCATTTATATAAGTTATTTGGTAGTTAATAGTGTAGTATCTTGTGTGAACACGTGTAAGGAAAATAATTAATATAGGTAAAGAAATGTTCCTTGGTGCTGGTTCAATGTGAGTTTAAGTTTTTGCATTAGAAGAGCTTCTTTAATTTTTCATTTCTTTATTTTTGTTTCTTTGTTTAATATGTTAGTGTTTTATATGGTTATGTTGTGTTTATTTAATATACAGTGTTCAAAAACATGGGAGGGTGTTTTTTTGTGTTAATTGAATCTAGTTTCAATATTTTGGCTTGTTTCTCCAATATAGAAATCATGGTAGTCATTGCATTATATCTTATAAATAACAGCAACAAAATAACTAACATTTTTAAAAAACTTATAACTTTATTCAAATTTATCCAAAAAACCAGGTACCAAAATAAAATCTATACTATGTAAAAACTACACTGACAAATATAATACACTGTTAACTACCATATGTAATAGATTAAATATATACAATGCCCTCTATAATCTTAAACCTATCATTACTGTTCCCATGACACGTGATCAATAATGGTCACTTTTCAAACGTCATTCTTAACCTGAGGATGACTTAAGATGGTCAAAATGTTGTTAGTTGTGTTGTGTTTTAAATAAAAGTTTCTAATACCCATATCAGCCATCTCTACTATATATATTAGCACCATTTTGTTTAATTCAAAAGCTGAAAATAAAATATAACTACATGAATGAGGAACCACTATTTCCATCTAAAGACTTTTGTTGGGATTGTTATTATCCTACTTAACTTATCAAATATAATTATTTTATGCATACATATTTGCTTTTAACAACACTTGCTCTTTAGTGACTCAGCAGTAAATCTAGGGGCTTATAATGCTAAAAACTGGGTTTCAATACCAATGATGGTAAAGCACAGATAGCGCATTGTGTAGTTTCGAGCTTAATAATAACAAACAAACAACATTTAATTCACACATACAAAACTATAAACAGAAAACCTTCTTACTGCAGACTAAGGTGTACAGTCTGAATTGTAAGAGAAATATAAAAATTTTACCTTTAAGGCATTTTTAAATGCATAAGTAGGATGTTCATCTCGTCCACATTTCTTGGTAAGTAGAACAAGCTGTTCATATAAAAATATAAAACGTTGCTGTGGTTTAAAACGGAGATCTCTTATTCTGTCCTTTTTTTTCTCCATCCAAACACTAAAAGGTCCTTGTAATAACAGTTTACCATAGTCAGCAAGGCTACCCTGTAATATAAAAATAATAACTGATATCACAAAATGAAACCTTGAATATAATGTTTCAACTTAACCTAACATAATATTTTGGGACAAAATGGGATCTATTCTTCATCTCGACTATTCCAACCTCAAAACTAAATTAAAATTATTAAAAAATAATAACAATAATAAAATTTTAAACTCAAGAAATGAAGGATAATAACAATAATTATTCCAGGTTTCAAAAATAGAAATTATGAAACTATAATTACATTAATTGGCTTAAATTAGTTCTTTTTTTTGAACACAGTATATTTGAAGTGTATAATACTCAAGCAAACATTCTAAAGGAGTTTGGAAAAGAGAGGGCTAAAATAATAGTCTGAATTTTGCAAGTAGAAATCACTACTAAAAGTTTTAGAAATTTAGATGGAAGCTTATATTGAGACAAAATTCTTTTATCAAATGGGTGGTTCATTTGTGAAACAATTTGTCTAACGGGGTGATATATAACATAACATTTGGGACAACATGGGACCTATTGGTCCATCTCAGCTGTTCCATCCTCAAACTAAATTAGAATAAAAAAAATTTAAACCTAGCTCTTTTCATTCATATACTTATCAAACTTTTTCTTAAATTCATTTAAATTTACTGCCTCTACAACATCTGAAGGCAATCCATTCCAAAGGCCAACCACCATGTTAAAAAAATAAAACTGTCCTAGCTGAAAATGACTCCTACCTTGCCAAAATTTATTTTTGTGTCCCCTAGTCCTACTATTCTCATTGTTAAATATAAAAAAGAATGATACATTAACACTGTCAATTCCATTTACAATCTTAAACACCTCAATCAGATC
>NW_013667247.1:67693-87021 GCF_000517525.1 Limulus polyphemus | reverse complement strand
AAAAATCAATTAACAAACGGAGACGTAACAATATACTTATCAAACTTTTTCTTAAACTCATTTAAATTTACTGCCTCTACAACATCTGAAGGCAACCCATTCCAAAGGCCAACCACCATGTTAGAAAATAAAACTGTCCTAGCTGAAAATGACTCCTACCTTGCCAAAATATATTTTTGTGTCCCCTAGTCCTACTATTCTCATTGTTAAATATAAAAAAAGATGATACATCAACACTATCAATTCCATTTACAATCTTAAACACCTCAATCAGATCCCCCCTAACTCTTCTTTTTTCAAGAGAAAAGAATTTGAGAGACTTCAGCCTCTTGTCATATGACAACCCCTCCATCCCAGGCACCATTCTAGTAACCCTTCTAGTAACCCTTCTCTGAACTCTTTCCAACAATTCAATGTCCAAGGAGCCCAAGACTGAACACATTATTCCAAATGTGGCCTAACCAGTGACCTGTACAATGAAAGTATAACCTCTTTAGGCTTGTATTCAATAAATATATAGATACAACCTAAAATCCTATTTGCCCTACCACTAGCAACAACACACTGCTTGGATGGCTTTAGAGACTGATTGACTATTACACCAAAATCCCTTTCCTTCACAACATCATTAAGGTTATTTCCATCCAAATTATACTTTTAATTCAAATTATGATAACCCATATGCATTATCTTGCATTTATTATAATTAAAACCCATCTGCCATTTATTTGCCCAACTCACTAAATGATCTAAATCCTTTTGTAAATCAGCAACATCCTCTTCACAGCTAGCAACACTGAAGACCTTAATATCATCTGTAAATTTAAGTAATTTATTGACTATCCCTTCATCTATGTCATTGATGTCAATAAAAAGAGTAAAGGTCCTAAGACTAAGCCCTGAGGTACCCCACTTGTGACATTAATCCAGTTTGACTGAACTCCATTTATAACAATTCTCTGCTTTCTTCCATCCAGCCACTCTTCTGTCCAATTTGCTAACTTATCCCCACACCTATAGAGCTAATTTTCTTTAGTACCTGGGTAAAAACTAACGCATGGTGTACACATATATAAAAGAATTTTCCTAATATTCAAACATTTTCTAGCAAGCTTTCAACAGTTTCACCAGATATATGATCCTAATTAGTTAATACTGACTTTTCAAAAATCTTTAATATTATTGACGAAAAACAAATAGATAAGGCCAAATAGTTTCTATATTGAATGCACAAAAACGTTTTTAAATGCTACTACTACATTTTATTCATTATGGACAACGATTTGGTATATTTATTTTTGTGTTTTTACTCAGCACTATGAAGTTATGATCCTGAATAATCATTCAAAATCAAATAACTAAAAAGCTTTGAATTTCTGCTCAAGAGAGATTTTGGGTCTTCATTAGCAGAAGATCTTGAAAATTATGCTATATAATTCTGGCCTGAAAGATAGACAAACAAATTTCAATGTACATATGTCCATGACCTGGAAGATACATATCAACAGGTCTAGACTAAGTTATAAAGTAGCAACTTCCAGAAGACAGGCATACAGTTGTTGTATCTGAGAGTATACTTTCTTCTTTTTAGCCCAAAGTTTCTTCACAGAATTAGAGTTGTGATCCAGTTAAATAACAATTCTCAAATACTTCTAAGTTGCTTTATTATTACTTATAAATTAATTTTATGATTTTGTATAAATAAGAGAATCTATTGCTTGTGCAATAATTAAACTTTACCTCCATCTTACACTGGTTCTCATTTCAAATACTCTCCTGGAAATTTATCTATAATTTGGTACCAGTCATTTAGTACTGATAAAGTAGAGGATCCTAATTAGAAAACCCACAAGTCACAACTGAATGACAAAGTTGCACATTTCCTAGCCTTGCAATAAAACAGGGGGCAACCTAATTAGCACAGAAACACAGGATGATAAACTAACAAGCCCTGGTCTCACAATAAACTATTAAGTTTTAATCAGTAGACATACAGTTCTAAGTGACAGTCTGACAGACATGCAGATTCTGCTAAACTGAATTGCAAGTTCTGGTCTGGATAACAGACTTACAACAGACTAGTATTTAGAGTCCTAATTATCAAGCATACAAATCCTGGATGTCAGAGTTACAACATTTGGTCTTATAATAAAGTCTAAATTAATAGACATACAAGTTCTGAAACCAGAACTTGTATGTCTATGTCAATGTCAATGGGATAGAATTAGAAGACTTGACTGTCAGACTAGTAAGGTCCTTGTCTCAAGACAAACAATCCTGACCGACACACTTATGGTATCTGTTTGATAGATTTGTGGATCCTGACAGGAGAAATAGACTTAAATGGGTCCTGGTTCTAATTAGCAGACATTCAAGCTATGAGTGAGAGAAATACAAGACCTGAAGTAAGAGTATTTTTGTTTGTTGAATTTCACTCAAAGCTACTCAAGGTCTATCTGCACTAGCTATCCCTAATTTTGAACTGACAGACTAAAGGGAAGGTGTCTAGTCAACACTACCCACTACCAATTCTTGGGTTACTCTTTACTAATGAATAGTTGGATTGACTGTCACATTATAACACCCCATGGCTGAAAGGGTGAGCATGTTCAGTGAGAGGATTCAAACCAGCAATCCACAGATTCTGAGCTGAGTACCCTAACCAATAAAATAAGAGACTAACAGATGATAACATTTAAAACTTACATGAAATCCAGTTATAGCCACTTGATGCATGCTGTCATTTACATACTTCAGGACATCCAACATAGTATCTAAAGCCTCCTGGAGCTCTTCTTGTGCTGTTTCATCATCAGTGTACTTCAACAAATCCTGTACAAAGCATTCTTTACTTAAACAAGTATAAATGCCAATGAAACATAGCTTTGCTATAAAATAAAACTAATTTCTTTAAAATCTTAGAGACAAAATGTAGCAGTATTTTTAAAGTAAACTATAAACAACTTGTTAATCTTGGAGTTAGATATAACCTATTTAATTCATTATTATATTCATGCTTGTATCAATGAATTTTAATACAAGTCATTTTAGAGACCACTTTTTTATGCCAGTTCGGTTTATAATATTCAGCAATAAAACATAATCTTTCCTTTAAAATATAGATCTGAAAGTATCTGATAGTTACAGGTTGCCTATAAAACAAACATATTTCTATACCTTGATAAGTAGCTGGTATTTTGTTATTCTCTGGACTGGTTTCAACAAATATGCTCCTAGTGGTAGTTTGTGTCCCAACTTCTTCTGACATTCCTGTCAAATAAACAATCTTGTAGTTGCTAAAAACATTTCAAGGTAATAAACTGGTATCCATGGATTTAAAGTGAAAATTTATTTTACATTTAACATTTGTCAATATTTAAGTAGCTTTTTCCTTCCATGATAATTGATTATTAAAACTAATACACATTTATAGCATGGTAGGAAATTTACTGTTAGCTTAATTGGTTTTAACTTAAATGAAGCCTTTGATTTGTATATAAAGTCCTTGATTGAGTGGATTATTTACAGTTTTTACTAGCTGGCCACACTACAGCCATGAGCTGAAATGGGCTTTTACCACATCAACCAGTAATAAGAGTACATTTTAATTTTAAAAGATGTTGTAATGACCTTTTGTGGCTTAGCCCTGAATAAATAAACAGATTATGAACAGCGGGAGATACATATGTAAAAAACTGATCAATAAAGCCAAAACTTCTAGACACTGATGTTTCACCATGTATCAAGGCTTTTGATTCTGGTATTGAAGTAAGATAAACTGAAAAAAGCTGTAAAGCTGTCAATGAGCTATAGTTTAAGAGTGGTATTAGAGGTGGCCTTGCATTCAAACCACTGTAAGGCTTTGAGAGTTTTATAATAATATTTACACATCAGAAGCTTTATGATATTTAGTTAAATTCTGTGTATAACTATTAAAGTGAACTTAATCTTAGAACTAGTGTACTTTATTATGGAGCATTCTGTATTAGGACTACTCAAACTTTATGGAATCCATTTGGACTTGTGAGCAACTCTAAATTTGAATAATTCAGATTTTTTTCATTCTCTAAGTCTTGTTTTGAAATAACTGTTTTGATTTGGTTTATTTGAAATATCATGACATTGTCACTTAAATTTGATGAACTCTCCAAAAAAAAAACAAGACAAAATGAGTAAATTTGTAATTAAAAGTAAACATATTAAAAAGAAGTTACTTATACTAAATGATACTAAAGATATGCTAATTAATATATTTGCATGTTGAGCTGCAAGACAGACATTAGTTGTACAATATACACAGTAAAATAGTAGTTTATTTTTTAGAAATTTTGTGATATATTTTTAAAGATATAATCCAAAATATTAGGAAGCAAAAGAAATTGAAAACATTTATATCTAGGCTTGTTGGATATATAAGACTGTTTAGTGTAAGAGTTATTATTTACTTCATTTAGTGATCTAATATTTAATGATTATTTAGTTTTTAAAACAAGAGTGTTTAAAGTTATTTTAAAAGCAATAGTTATGACAATAGTTGTTGGATATATAAGACTGTTTAGTGTAACAGTTATTATTTACTTCATTTAGTGATCTAATATTTAATGATTATTTAGTTTTTAAAACAAGATTGTTTAAAAGTTATTTTAAAAGCAATAGTTATGACAAATTTCATTACTTAACTTAGTGAGAACTGTATGTTGTGTGTGTGTACTTCAATTGTTGTAAATTGACATCATATTACTCAAACCTTCTGTATTTTTCTCATTGCATTAAGTGAGTATTGTTACATCATATCATCTCATAGTTTTTAGAATGTTCTAGGCCTTAGTTGGACAATGTATATATATATATATTGTGAGTGCAAGTTAAGTCAGGAAACATTAAATTAGCGAGTGATATTTTGAAGTGAGTTTCACAGTTTAACAGAGTTAAGGAGAATAATTTGTCTTCTCAAAATTTCTCTATAGTAATTGAACCTGTCTGTGTGAACTTTGATGAAAAGGAGATAACTATTTAAAGTTCTGGATACAACAGGGCTAACCCACAGAGTATCAAGTAAGAAACAGAGTAGAGAAAATTAATTCATCTTGTTAATTGGGTTCTGAAGTAACTGAACCAGCCTGTGTGGACTTTGACGAGAAAAGAGAATTAATTAGAATTTTAGATACAACTGTGATATTCCATAGTGTAAAAAAATTTTATGCATACGTTTGACTTGTTCTGAATATATTATTTTAAAACATGTAGATTGTGTGCTGTAAATTTATTGTTTGAATTTATCACCAACAAATCCCAGTCACCTACTGTAAAAGAATCCTGGTCCCTACATATACAAAACCCTGACATGGCTCTAGTATGTTATATCAGGCATAGACTATCCAATCTTTTGGTGCTTCACTTCTGGTGTACCATTACAAGTAGTATTCTTTAAATTTATAATTATACTTTATTTGAAATTTAAGAATATGTCCTGGAAAATGTAAAAAAAAAAGGAAATATTATGCATTTCTGTTCTTGAATTATTGTTGATTTTGTCAATTTTGGCAGCCTGTTCATGAGTTACAGTTGGATGAGTTATATTTGAAGATCTGTGACTTTCTGTTCTTGAGTCATTGATACCAAAATCAACTTGGGATATCTTATGCCTTCCTTTTCTTGAGTTACTGTTGAATGTTTCATGTTTAGATCTTTATGTTTCTGTTCTGAGTTGCTAAGATTAAGTTATTTCTAAAGTGCCATGTTTGGATATCCTATGCCTTTTTTATTTTCTGAGTTATTATCTGAGGTGTCATGTATGGAGGCTTATGCATTTCTTGAATTATTTTTAGGTAAGTCAAATTTGGATATCCTAGACCTTTCTTTTTTAGCTATCATTGGATTTTTTTATGTTTAGAGCTCTATGCTTTTCTATTCTTGAGTTGTTGAACAGATGAATTTGCAGATGATATGCTTAACTGTTCTTGAGTTGTTGGACAAGATACATTTGTAAGTGATATGATTTACTGTTCTTGAATTGTTGGAGAAGATAAATTTGTAAATGCTATGTTTTACTGTTCCTGAGATATTTGACAAGATGAATTTTTAAATGCCATGTTTTACTGTTCTTGAATTGTTGGATATGATGAATTTGTAGATGCTATGCTTTACTGTTCTTGAATTGTTGGACAAGATAGATCTGTAGATGCTATGCTTTACTGTTCTTAAGTTGTTGGATAAGATAAATTTGCAGATGATATTCTTAACTGTTCTTGAGTTGTTGGAGAAGATACATTTGTAAATGATATGATTTACTTTTCTTGAATTGTTGGTTAAGATAAATTTGTAAATGCTATGTTTTACTGTTCCTGAGATATTTGACAAGATGAATTTTTAAATGCCATGTTTTACTGTTCTTGAATTGTTGGATATGATGAATTTTTAAATGCCATGTTTTACTGTTCTTGAATTGTTGGATATGATGAATTTGTAAATGCTATGTTTTACTGTTCTTGAATTGTTGGACAAGATACTGTAGATGCTATGCTTTACTGTTCCTGAGTTGTTGGAGAAGATAAATTTGTAGATGTTATGCTTCACTGTTCTTGAGTTGTTGGACAAGTTAAGTTTGTAGATGCTATGCTTTACTGTTCTTGAGTTGTTGGAGAAGATACACTTGTAAATGCTATGTTTTACTGTTTTTGAGATATTGGACAAGATGAATTTGTAAATGCTATGTTTTACTGTTCTTGAATTGTTGGATATGACAAATTTGTAGATGCTACGCTTTACTGTTCTTGAGTTGTTGGACAAGATAGATTTGTAGATGCTATGTTTTACTGTTCTTGAGTTGTTGGATAAGATAAATTTGTAAATGCTATGCTTAACTGTTCTTGAGTTGTTGGACAAGATACATTTGTAAATGATATGAGTTACTCTTGTTAAATTGTTCGAGAAGATGAATTTGCAGACGATATGTTTTATTGTACTTGAGTTGTTGAACAAGATTAATTTGTAGATTCTTTGTTTCATTGTTCTTGAATTGTTGAACAAGATGAATTTGTAAATATGTTTTACTGTTCTTGAGTTGTTGGATAAATAAATTTGTAGATGATATGCCTTACCGTTGTTGAACAGTTTTATCATAAGTTCAATTAACTGATTAGTTTACATTACACTATTCATTATAATTGCTACTCATAGGTAACTGATTAGATCAATTAATTGATTAAATCACCATGCTATATTATATTAGTATGATTATCTTGTCCATCAGGTGAGATAATGATAAATTAACTTAACAAATATCTTTTGAAAAGAGTGATATCAGATATAGTGAACTAGCTAGCAAGTCACCAATGATGCCTGCTTGGATAGAACTAGACTAAATTATTTTACCATATTTTCCATTATGTTCGTTATATAGCTTTAAATTTTATGCTTTTTTTCAAAGGTATACAACAGGATTAATACAAAGAAAATGTTTATAAGATAGTTCATAGTCAGCTATAAATCATAATGTGAAACAAACATTAAAAACTAGTATCTACAAATTATATTACAAATGAGTCATTAACTGTATGGTATACACAAGAACCATGCCAATAATAATAATGCTATTTTTTATGGTTATCTCTTTTATGGATAAGAGAGAGAAAGAGAGTAATAAAATTTTTCAATACATTTAATTGTGAAACTTGAGAATCTTTACCTTGAAGAACAAGTTTTCATCCCCACACTGCCTTCTCAAAGCTTCAGATTTGGGCTTGTTCATGCAGTAAGTGCTATAGAGCTTGTGTAAAGCATCTCTCTGTAAAGATGTGGTTGAAACAAATATTGTTAAACGCTTTGTGCATGTAATTGGTACAGTAAATGTTCTAACTCATCATATTCTGTAGCTTTCTGAATATTTGTATGTAAATGGAACCAGTAATTAGCATATGTAGTTAAACTTAAATGAGCTTATCACAGAGAAGAACTCTAATATGTTTTATGTAAAGTTTCTTATCTGTGAAGAGTACATCTTAAGATTTTCACATGGCATATGATTCAATTCTTAAAAACTGAAAAACAAATTTACTGATCAATTCAAACTATTTTTTTGTTTTCAAGAGCACTTCCTTTTTGATAAAATGGTCTCTAACTATAAAGTATGACACTTTTGATAATGTCATCACTCAGAATTAAAGAAAAGACAAAAAATGCACTTCTACTAATACAGTGTGTTCACTTTGTTAATAAAATTTAAATTATTTAAAACTAATAATACCATTCTGGAAAACTGAGCATTCTAGAATAATGTACATATTAAAACACAAACCCTCTGAACAAAACAGTATCCAACCAATTCAGGCATGCTGCTACAGTTCTCCAGGTCCCTTAGGAAGACACTGAAATACAGTTATGAAATGAATGGTTAAAATAATTTCTTTGTGGATATCTTCTAATTAATTTTTCTCCTTTCTGTAGTGACATATAAGATGAATATGTTTTAATTAAGTATATCTTTAATAAAAAATGTAAATATTTTTTTTAATAAATATAAGTACATTTGACAAACGAGGCAAACAAATACAATTCTGTTATTTTTCCTCCAAGGAAATGGTAAAAAAGCTGGAAAAAATATATAGCACTAATGTTTAAGATACAACAATAAATTCTAACAGTTGGGAGTTCCCATCTAATGAACTTGTATCAAATTTTATAGCAAAATAATACAAAAAGGTATTTGTGCTTTATATGCTTTTCCACTTCAGTGTTAAGAATGTCAGTGGTTTGTTTTATGTGTGTACTTGCTTAGCAATTATAAACTTCACAAAAATCTACTCCTTACATATAACAACATGATGAATATATCTGACTGTCAAATGGCTCAATTAAAAAACATTTATCTTTCAATGAGTGAGTGTTTCCACATCAATACATTGTTCCCATTTATACAGACAAACTTCAAGAAGAATTCATAGATGAAATAGCTGAATTTAGCTAGCTGCTTTCTCTTTCTTCCCAGGAAAGTGGAAGAAATACAAACTATACAATTGTACTAAATGATCAGTTTAAATTGTTTTAGTCTATTCCAATTAAAATCATACTTTCTCCTTAAAAATAGCATCTATTGGAAATGTTTATTTGATAGAGAAGAAACTAAAGATAAAAAAAAAGGTGTGAAAAACAAATTTAACTCAAATTCTGGAAATCTTATCACAATATATACTGTCAAATATTTTGCATATTTTTCTTATCTGATGTATGGGTGTGGCATAGAAACATACCAAGCATTTTCTACCTTCTTGTATTAAAATAGTATTATTCTAAATTTATCAGTTATGTCTGATTACATGCAGTTTTCACATAATATGTTGTCAAGAGAGTCATAAGAGTGATTTAATTCAGCTGCCTTTTTTCTTTTGTCACTCTATGGAGGTCACACCTGTTCTGCCCATGGGTGGATGGGTGTAATGCTGCATGTTGAGCAAGAAGGTAGACAGCAGTGTTCTTCAAAGGTTGATCAGGTGGTATTTTGAGGTTACAACCTATGCTTGAATGAGAAGGACCAGTCATGTGGTAGCACTAGTCACTCTGGATAAATCCAATATTAACTGTGAAGTAAGGAACATTGCATTTAAACTGTCTGGTAAATTATCTCAATCTGTCAGTTTGAGAGAACAGTTCCAATCCAGTACAAGTGAACATCCATTGCCAAAAGCAAGTACATACAATGTGTTTATATTACTTTGTAAATAGATTGTGCTTTTTATATTTTCAATTTTTCCTGTTTCATTATTTCCTTCTAGTGAACTCAATGTCCAAAGCAAGTACATAAACTGTGTTTATGTTATATTTTAATAAAAATTATGCTTTTTATATTTTACATTGTGTCCAGTCACTCTTTTTTTTTTCTTTTTTTTTGTTCTCACAAACTCAGGTGTTCATAGAAACAAGTTATTACTCTGTAATGGATATCTTGTCTGATCTCTTGGTATTCAGCTGACCTATCTCACTGCTATAGGAATAATCATTTTTACCTGAACATACCACATAGGCTACAATGGAGAAAATTTTGGTGCCATGATCGAGATATCTTATTGTGCAACTTTCTGCTGGAGTTTGTGTGTGGCCCTTTATTCCTACTCTTGTGTTATTTAAGTTTGAAAAGGCTTTGTGTTAATAAAAATAGCATTTTATACAGCTAATGATAAAGAGTCAGTTGCTGAAGTGAGATTGCTGTACAAAAACATTGTTGAGTCTAGGAAAAGTCATCTCCTGAACATTGGACATTTGCCAAAGCTGTGAAGGTCCATGACTTCTATCCCATTTCAGCTGAGGTCGTAGGAAGAAAAGCTGTCACTGTCTGGTGCACCAAGAACAGCTGTTCATGCTCTTCTTCTGAGGGAAGCATGGATGACTGAGTATCAGAGCAGTGGTATGTTTTCTGAAACTAAATGAGGTGGTCTGTATAGGACTCTTAGACTTTTGCCAGCCAGAGTAACCTGAGAATACAAAGGAGAGACTGGATATTTTATTGGTGGGTTATATCTGCCAACAGAAGTTATCTCACCCAAATAGTGAATTATGAGGCTATATGAGCCTCTCTGAACCAAGAGGTAAACTGCTGAGGCAACCATGAATTACAAAAGAGTCATGGGACACACAAAGCCAGTGGATGAGCTGCTGACAGCACTTCATTGTATAGAGACTGATTACTCACATGAAAGGTGAAGTCTCTGAGTACCATGCTGTGCCCATTATGTTGAGGACATCTCACATCTCAGCCTCATGATGGCTGAGAAGTTGTGAGGGAGAGGTTCCAGCCATGACCAGGGTTCCCATAAGTGAGGCAAAACAGATCACTCCATCAACATTCAAGAGTGTAGCAAAGGAAGTTTTAGGCTACTTCCTGAAGTGTTTCAATCAGTTACCTGCTTGGAATGGCTGGTCTCCAAAGCAGGCTGTAAAATGCTTGATCTTGAGTCAATTGAGTGAGGTATAAGTTTTGGGACTGTGAGATGGTCATAGCCAAGTTGTGCTAAATATACAATATGATGGAAAATCTAGTGGTCCATTGAGCTAAGTTCAAGATAGAAGAGGGGTACCACAGAGAACTTGGCCATCTACATGGATGATTTGCTCCATTTGCACAGTAAGGCTTACTCTGCAATGGTTTTGGCTGATTACGAGGATAACCTCATTGACAAGTTTGTGGAAATGACAAAGCACCACCTGGATTTGAGAGATCTCACCCTTACTGAGGTAGGTTTTGAGGTGAAATAGTACCTTCAAAATAATCACAAAAGAGGCAGAAGGCTGCCTGCAGTGGCTATATCCCAAACAGACCAGACTGTACTAACCAGGCACTCATGTTGCACCAAGCTTGAGCCTAACCAAGGGTTAACCAAACACCCACACATCCCTGTTTTATGATGTAATCACACTGGTATCCTGGTCCTCCCATGGTTTACATGCAACAGCCTATTCCAATCATGCCTCTACCTGGATGTCATCCTTGAAGAGAGGAGCAAAGCATTTGCTTTGCCTGTGGAGCATTGGGTAACTTTCTGAGTTAAATGCCTGTACCCTGATGAACAGCAAGATAGACAAGGCTAATGGTTTTGACCAAGGTCCTGCTGGCACAGAAAAGCCAACAATAGACAGTGAACAATGCTGCTACAGCTCCAGGAAACTAATGAAGCCCAAGTTGGGTCTGGCATGTAGTAAAAGTTTTGGTGGTTAGCCCAGCTCTCTCAAGACTGGGTGAGTCTTGATATGTGTCTAAAAGAGTAAAAGTTCCTGGTTGATAGAGGAGTGGCACACCACTGGTAGATCTCATGGAATATTAGGCACTTAGGGCAAAACCACTAATTTGGTCACTTGATATAAACTTTGTTGTGACAAATGGATATAAACTAGACATGAATGAAGAGGTTACTTCTGATTATGTATAGGAGACATCACTCAAAAAATGCTATGCTATGAGATGGACATACTGTGGAGTTTCTTAGTTATTTTTATTGGTGCAACAGGTGAACTGATGTGCTATGGGAGAGTTATACACTGTCAGCCAAACTAAACTCAGGAACGGTGGACTGCACAAGTTCACATTGGAGACTAAGTCACAGTACCCCATGCACACACAAGTAGTGTTCTATGGTTAACTATGAACAAAGTTTAGTGTGTTAGTGTTATGTTACACAGTTGTAGTGTCATGCATAAAAGAAACTGCTTCCTGTCCAGAAAGCAAGCAGCATTACCTCAGGCAATTATCTGTCTCAGAAGAAATGAAATCTTGGTGTTCTGCAATTATAAACAATTGGTTATTCAGCTTCATGCTGGAATGGGCATTGGCACCATGAGCAATGTGGAAGTAACCAAAGATAGTGATAATACTAGAGATGCATCTATTATGCTGCATCTAAAAGTAAGTATGTGGTACAGTAGTGGAGGATTTTGCAGATGATCTATATTCAGTGCAATGGCAATAACTCAGTGACCTGTTGGCTGAATATCACAATATGTTTGTAGTACCAGATGACAAACTGGGTCAAACAAAAGTCAGACAGCATCACATAGATAGAGGTGTCACAACCATCCAATTACCCAACTGCAATGCAGGCTTCTCTGGAGCACTGGGGATGTAGTACTAATTTACAACAGATGTTAATGCATGGCATCATACAACTTTCAAAGCATGCTTGATCATCTCCAGTAGTAATTGTCAGAAAGAAGGAAGGTATTTCCAGGTTCTGTACTGATTTTAAAAAGGTGAACATGGTATATCACGTTGATGCCTTTCTGCTACCACAAATAGGCGATTGTCTAGATGCATTACATTGGGCCTGATAGTTCAATATGTTAGACCTGGCATCTGGATATTGAAAAAGTGAGCTGGTAGGGAGGATAGAACACTAGATAACAGATCTACAGATGTATGATTTACTCATATACTAACACCTGAGTCTGCAACGTGGATATGCTGATGGATTGTCCTGCAGCACATTCATTGAATGTCTTGATCCTGGACATTGTATAGAAATTGAAAACCTTTCTGCCATAGCTACAAAAAATCAGGCAGTAGGAGATTCCACTCGTGGATGGATGCCATTATTAGTGCTTTAGGAGCTCAATGAAGAGCAACTGAACAACTCAAATCTAGCATGGACATTCCTTGTTGTGCAACAAAGTAAAACATGACTAGCTTTAATTAAGTAATATTGCATGGACACATATAACTACTGACACTTTTATAAAGCTGTACCTCTGCTATCAACCACCAAACAGTGGTTCTCAGCCAGTGTTACAGTTAGTGGTTCTCAGTACTTTGAGGGATGAAATTCTCTAGACTTTTTGTAACACAAAGACTAGAGAACACCAAGGTATTTCTCATACTTGTGCTGATGTTTGATGTCAGTTCTATTGACCTCATTCTAATCCAAACAGCACTGTTATCAGCACTGTACAGTGTGTGCTGGCCAGAAAAAAATGCCAGTCTAAACAGGGTTTGGTTTGTTTTTTTAATTTCGTGCAAAGCTACACGAGGTCTATCTGCACTAGCCATCACTAATTTAGCAGTATAAGACTAGAGGGAAGGCAGCTAGTCATCAACACCCACCGCCAACTCTTGGGCTACTCTTTTACCAATGAATAGTGGGATTGACCATCACATTATAATGCCCACATGGCTGAAAGGGTGAGCATGTTTGGTGTGACGTGGATTCGAACCCACGACCCGAAGATTGCGAGTCGAGTGCCTTAACCACCTGGTCATGCCGGGCCTCTAAACAGGGTAAACTCCAGCAGGCTTGTTGGTTCATTCCTGTACAGAATAGGCATATATTTTGTTGGTCCATTCCTGGCGACTGAAGAAGAACATTTGTTTATACTAGTGACCATTCACTACTTCATAAGTGAGACAAGCTTATCCATTGATCAATACATAAGTACAGTCATTGGTGGAGCATTGAATAGCTTGGATTGGAGCACCTGTTTTCTGAACTGTGTAAAGCGGTAAGTATGATGAAGATGTGTATTTCACCTTATCCCCCCAGTTTGATGGTTTTGTGGAGTGGGTAATACACACTGTCAAGTGCATGCTTGCTAAGTTTATTAATTCTAACCATACCTGACTGGAATGAATACTTAATGTATGTCATGATGGCATATCATGCAACTGAGCAGAGTATAAAAGGTTGTTCATTGTACATGATCATGTTCAGGTTGGAAGTCTTGCTCCCTGTAGATGTTATGTATAGTCCTCCCTCTATAGTGGACATCACATGATGTCCACTAGAATAATGCGAAGTGACTAGGATCTGCATTAGTTGATGTACACGTCAAGAGTTAGGGAAGGCCACCATATGACAAAAAGGGGTTGCTATAACACGACAGAGAAGAGATGGGTTGTGGCTTTGGTACATGCCAGCAGCACAAAAGCCACTTGAATCCAGCTGGACAGTACCTCATCTTGTGCTGACAAGTCAGTCGATTAATGAACGAACTACAGAAGCCCATAGGCAAATGAAAGTATGTAGTACAAATTTTCAACTATACCCATATTTTACTGATGAAGTTGAAGCAAACTGGCTTTCCCAGGAATTAGAGGAGGAGATAAACTCTTCAGAGGAGGGCAAGAGCATTGTTTTATCCCACTCTAATCCAGAAGATGAGGAAAGAGATGAGAGTACTTATCAGGACATTTACGATAAGCCAGATGTGGGAGTGATGGATTCTTTATGTATCTAAACCAATCGTGTTATACAATACTCCAAAATAATTTCCTTTAATATTTGTACACACACATATTTACTTATTCACATACATTGCCATGTACATGTATCTCCATTTCATGTTGTCACATACACTAAGCTTAAAATAGGTGTCTCTGGGTTACATTACACAAGCTATGTCTCAATAGCAGTCACAGCACAGAAATGTTCTGCTATGTATGAACCATCAAACTCACTGCATTTTTCTTTCAGACATCACAAAATAAATAATCTTCAGCAGAATTGAGTGAAATTTAAACTTTCAGCTAAAGCTCCTATCATTCAGGATTAATATTTGTTCTTCTGTATATATTAATATACACTCAGGGAAAATACACCTTCCTCATTGCTTGTGAAAAAGTTATATGCTTTTCAGTTGAAAACAGCTTTTGCTACCCAGCTAGATCAGATGAGTGATTCCTGTAAAACATTTTGTCCCAAAAAATCACTCAATAGATCCAAAAGTAAGGTTTGTAATTCCCTTTCAAATGAGTTTTCGAACATCTACTTATCATCTTCAGTTGTGCAAACTGTTGGTGTACTAGGCATTACATCTACTTGTACATTTTGCCCTAAACTGTATTAACTGAGCAACTATCACCCGATATATTATGGATAGCTCAAGTAGTGAAATTACTTGATAGGTCAGAAGATAAGAGTCACAAAGCCCTTTTGGTCCAGTTGATCTTATGATATGGTAATTGAGTAGTAATCATAGAATGTAGTGATATTTATTGTATCTTACAATACCACCATCTTACAATACTGATAACTCAGAATTTGAGGGCTGCAATACCATTTCAGCTGAGTTTTCGAACTTCTAGCTATTCGTAAAACTGGTAATGCACTAGTCATTACATCTACTTACACCAACTATTCTAGCCATATCAATCAAGAAGCTGTCAGAGCAGTCTTTTATTTCTACAACAACTATTATGTAACTTATAAGTGGAAACAAAGGGTTTAATCTAGATGTTAATATCTTGTGATGTAAGGTTAACTGTGATGACTTACCTGTAAAGTATTATTTGAAGATATAGTGTACCCATTATTTTTATTATTATTAACAAGAGAATAATTTAATTTTGACAATTTTGGCAGGTAGTAAATTTTCATGGAAGGATAAGAGTAATGGAGAAACTCACACTACATTTGTGAGAAAACAGTTTTACCTGTTGTTTTTCAGTTAGAGTAATATAAGATATTTTGATTGGATCAAACTGAAATATTTATGAATAAGTGAAACTATAAGTAGTAGAAAAGAAATTCCAAGGCAGTAGCTTAGATATCATAACAAATATAAACTGTGTGTACCCAGTGTTTTATTTGGTTATGATGGAATATTTTCAATCATGCTGATGTATTAGGTTCTTAGTAAGTATACAGTTTCCTAAATATCTTCTTAACATGTTTCATTACAAGGTGCAGTTATAGGCTGTTAGCTTACTAAAGGGGACTAGGCAGAAAGTAACATACATGTAATGACACTTTGAAACCACACCAAGTTAGTACTAAACTTTTATCTGTAAAAACGTCACAATGGAAAGATGATGAAAGCATTGGTGGATTCTGAATGATAAAAGTATAGGTTAGTGCATAGTTACCTGAGTCAGCTCATGTGAAGGAACTAGTTTTGCAGTCTTGATCTTATTTCCTTACCACAGTAACTGGGTGTTGTTTTTATAGTAACCCAAGCTGCCATAAAGGGAAGTTATGAAGGTAATCGAGACTCTATGAAATTCCTATTTGGCAAGGAGCTGGACTCCTCACCAACATGAAGAGTCCTGGAACTTGCCTGACTTTCAACTTGGTATGACCCATGGATGAAGATGTGCTGCTGGCTGATGCACTGGTTATATGGGATCTTATCAAGTTGGTTGTTGAGTTTGTGATTATGTTTTCCAATGATGAGCAGCCACAGTCAAATGAAAATCTACCCCATAAAGACAAACCTCATACCAGATAAAACCACTATTGGTGCCTCAATGAACCTGCCACAGACCACCACTGACCCTGCAAGTGGCTCAACTACTACCACTGCAGTACCACCTGTGAAAAAAGAATCCTGGTGGATGACTTGGCACTGGGAGTTTCTTGTGAGGTGCCTGACAGAAAGTGTATGAATACAACTCTGTGAAGGTAGCAGGTGTGCACTCACTGTTGACAGGGCACCACTACATTCTAAATCCCAAGAAGCTTTTCCTGGAGTTGAAGTCACCTTGAAGGGTAGCTAAATGCTAGGAAGGCAGGGACAATGCATCCTTTAATGTCTGACTTGTATTCACCACCACCATGGCAGAAACTTCAAACACCAAAGGAAAAATCAGAAACCCCCACAACTGGTTTCACCATCTATGATGACCTGTTGGGTTAATAAGAGTGTCTCAACCTCCATAACTAGCCCAGAGATGTCACTGGCCTCATGGGACAGTATGAAGATAAAGATAGGGGTTGCATCATCAATGACAGTTGAGCAATTAGTGTCTAAGAGGTCCCAGGAAACAACCCATCAGAAGCATAAAGTTGAGCTTCCCACAACATTGCCTCTTGTAATCAATAAAAACAACCCATACCACAGCAGATCCTCATCCTCAAGCATTATCAGGAGATAGCCATATATTGGACAAGGGCAGTGGAGAGTTATGCCTCTGTCACAGCTCAAAGAGGAAGTATGCCACTTATTGGCTAAGCTAGCAGATACAAAGAGGGCCTGGCCAAAACTCAAGACACCATCAGGATGGTGACTGCAGCCAATCACTGGACAACTATTGCACTGGAGGATCTGCTCATAGAGTTGAAGGGAAAGGAAGTTGAACTTTATGCTTGCTATTGAGTAAGTTTGTATATATTGTACATTTTATTTTACTAATTTCAAAGGTTGTATGTATGATAAATATATTTCTGCATTTTTCTTTTACTTTTGTGTTATTTTTCAAAAAAGGCTTTTGTTTTTGTATCGTAGCTGCAGTTTGTGTATATATATATATGCATATATGATGTTACTTTCAGCATGAATAATATTTTGGAGGTATGTATTCAAATGTGTTCTTTTTCTACGTTTTCAAGGCATTTTCAGTTTCGTTTCTGTTTAATTCTAAAGTTTCCTATTGATTAGTATTGTTTTTCTGTATTGAAAGGGTTTTTATTCTTCATAGTTTGTAATTGATGTTGAAAAGATTTCTTCTGTTTTTCTTTGTGTGTACTTTATTTTGTATCTTTTGATTGGTTTTAAAAGGTTTATTTTGTTTTTGTGATGTTTTATTTGTAATTTTATTGTTAAAAGGTTCATTTTGTATCATTGTTTAAAAGGCTTGTATTGTACTGTAATATTATGTATTATATGAATTTGAAATTCATCTTTTTTAAAGAGAATTTTGCTTATAATATTTGAAATGTATTTTATAAATGTATTAGTTGAAGTTGTTAATGCTGAAGTATTTCTATTGTGTATGATTCTAACTTGGCTTTAGTTCATATTAAAGTGCATTTACCATGTATTAGTGTGTGCATATACATATATATATATGTGTATCAGTGTGTGCATATACATATATATATATATGTGTGTGTGTGTGTGTGTAAAGAATATTTTGATGTAACTAGCTACAGTATTTCTTTCTTAAATGGTTTTTAATGTGTACTTCATTGTTAAAAGATGTTTTTTAATGAATTATAAATATGTTTAAGAAGAATTAAAGTTACAAGTTAAGCTTTAGGAGAGTATTACTGTTTACAAAGAAAGGACTTAAAACTTCACTTACCAAACTGAGGGCTTGAGGTTGAGTGAGAAAGAAAGCTAAAATATCATAGTATTAATATATCAAATTCTATAATACTATATTCTCAGGATACAAGCACCAGCTATGTCATTTTTGGTCAATTCAATTGAAACATAGGAGAGGTTAAAACCTTAGATATCACCCAACTTACCTACCATTGGAGGACATAGCTGTCTACATTCTTTCACAAGGTGTAGCATTACAGCCATAATACCATGGGAACAAAAGGAATTATCTCCAAAGAATGACAAAGGAGCAACTAAACAAAATCATCAACTTAGTAGCTTTTTTACCACATGTCATGTGAAAACATACACAAAATAATTGATAAATGTAAAATAATAATAATAATATATCAACATATGAAGGTAGAAACTTATGATATGTTTATATACCACACTTTTTACTTTTCTAAACTGTGAATTTGATTGGATAACCTTCTGTATACACATCCAAAGCTGTAAATCATCATACTTAGTAGTATTACATTTGCTCATTTCATTCTTTCTGTTTGTTTACACAATCTAAGCAAATGTATATGAGCTTCGCAAGAAGTAACCACAGTAGTTCAGGCATTATATACAAATTTAATTCAACTAAAGCACACATTTTATCCCAGCATTTCTACACAACTTTAACAAAATATTAATGTCTCGAGAAATGCAATCACTAGCATATATATAGATAGATATTTATATATATTAAACTACAAACAGAATCATAAAAATGTCAGTGACACATTGAAGTTCTGTAGTCATCAAACCACTTATATATTGTTGCGTCAGCGAGGTCACGTGACTAGTATCACGCCACG
>NW_013667247.1:43360-66754 GCF_000517525.1 Limulus polyphemus | reverse complement strand
ATTGATTTTGATAAAATGACGTTTGGGAATAATAAAGGCCAAGTTCCGGTAACTGTTAAAAAAGAGGTTGAACTAATTAGGTGCCATCAAGCTAAAGTCAAGCCGACTGAAAAAGTTGATGATGACGAAGTGGAACCAGGTATCGATATTAAAGCAGAGCAGGAGAAAGATCAAGATTTGAAGCCAATAATTGATTTTGTAAAAGCAAGTGTTTCGCGCCCTGCTTGGGAGAAGGTGCCTAGTCTAAGCCCTGTGACAAAGCACTATTGGGTGCAATGGGACCAGTTAAAGCTTGAAAATGGTATTCTTGTCCGGAGATGGGAAACTACAGACGGGAAAATGACGACTTGGCAAACAGTTATACCGAGGAAGTTACGGGAAGTTGTGCTGCATCAATCCCATGATAGTTTAACAGGAGGACATCTCGGAATTAAGAAGACATTGAGTCACCTACGACAAAGATTTTACTGGATAGGTATGACGCAAGATGTGGAAAAATGGTGCAGGACATGCAGTACATGTAGTGCTAAAAGGGGACCCAAGCATAAGGGACGCCCACCTTATGAAGAGTTGCCTGTGAATATGTCAGAGTTTGTGGAAGTTTTATCGTAAAGGATGGATGATATTCGCCATCAAGTGCGTTCAAACTTGAAAACGTCTGCTGATTCGATGAAGTTAACTTATGATAAAAGATCTACTAAAGTCAGCCTTGAACCAGGAGACAAGGTGTGGTTGTATAATCCCAGGAAGACCAAAGGGAAGTCTTGTAAGTTGTCTTCTCCATGGGAAGGCCCATATGACATAGTGGATCGTCTCTCAGACGTGACTTTCCGGGTAAAATGTGGTCGGCGAGGTAAGCCAAAAGAGGTGCATGCCAACAGGCTTTGGCGTTATCATGGTCCAGGACATTTCAGTTGGGACGAATTGGACAACAGAACAAATGACGCTGCTGAAGACGTGCCACTTGAAGAAGCCACCATCGAAGAAGAAAGTCCTAACAGTCACATCAGTGGTAGTAACTTCATCAAGAGCTTCACCGTTTCCCTTCTCAAAACTGAGTATCGACCATAGGGCATTTCCTGATGAAGCAGATGAACCCCATATGAAGCAGAAGCCAACAAGACAGAGACCAGTACGGAAGAAGATACGTCCTGTAAAATTAAGATACTTTGTTGAATTGTAATTTTGTGTTTGTAATTCTGTATATTTAATTAAGTTGTTGTTAACTGTTATTGGTTCAATGTAAGATGCTATTGTTCGGGATGAACAATACTAAGGAAGGGGCAGTGTTATGACAACACAGGTCACGTGACGCTTGTATCACGCCACTTCCTTCTCAAACCTTCATGAAATGTCGGGAGACTACTAGATTGGGGTAGTCTTGTATATATAAGACCAGCCAAGGAGCAACGTAAGGTAATGTGTAACTGAACTGCAGAGAGAGAATATTGTTGAGCACGTGAGAATATTGTTGTGAATTATAGCGTTTGTTATAGCGCAACTGTTGAAATTAAGAGTATCGCAAAGTTGTATTCAGAAAGAATAAACTAGTTTTATTTAAGAAAGGACTTGTATCGGTAAAGTTTCTTCGGAAAGAATTTTTACGGAAAATTAACGAACGAACGAAGACTAACAATATGTACAAAAATTCATTACACTATTGTTTACCACAGTTGAATCTAGAGTTTTAAATGATTATCTTTTTTGTCAAAAGTCCACACATGCTGGTTCAATTACTTTAGAATCTAATTGACAAAACGAATTCTTCTTCTCTATCTCTATTGTTACAATACAAACTGTGAAACTCACTTCAAAATACCACTATAATTGTTGGTTACCACAGTTGTATTCAGAGCTTTAAATAATTGTCTTCTTTTTGTCAAAGTCCACACAGGTTCAATTACTTTAGAACACCCTTTGACAAGATAAATGTTTTTTTTATTTCTTTTATTACAAGCTGTAAAACTCACTTTAAAAATCGCATGTTACAGCTAAACTGACAAACATACAGTCTAATTCCACTTTTAGTTTCACAAACTAATTTCTTTCTTCACTTCCTCTATGTATCTGCATGTATTTATAACATGCAACAGAAAAATATAGAAATATCTACCCCTCTAGTAGCAACAATATTACAAAAGCCTAGTACAACAATTAAACTACATACAAAATGTAGAACTTGTACAGAGTTATGTAACAACATTTGTCATAACTAACATTTTTTAAATAATTAACTATAACACTCTTATTATGAAAACTAAATAATCATTAAATATTAAATGAAATAAATATTACCTCTTAAACTGAACAGTCTTATATATCCAACAAGGTACAAACTTAAATTCTATTCTAATGACATCAATATGATCATAAGTTGTTAAATTAAACACAGGATATGAATCCATATTTAGAAGTTTACTTACTATACATGTAGAACAAAAAAACTGAATATAGGTCAAAGTCTCTTGTAAGAAGACGTTAGTATAAAGAGACTCTACATCAACACTAGCCATGTAAAAAATCAGATTAAATTTCAAATTCTGCACTGACATTAAAAACTCAAAATACTTTTAATGGTAAACTCATTACACCTACACTGCCAATACTAAAAACCATTTTATCTTATTTCAACTGCAATAAATATCTTTTTATTTTTTATCTGTAGACATGTTTATTAAACTTCAAAGGCTTTGTTCTAATACTGAATATATGGTTGACTTTCTTATAATCTTCTCTATTCAGAATTACTATCTTACTTGTTTTACCTGGTTTTGTTATAACTAAATCAGTACATTTCCCAAGGTAATAAGAGATTGATATTATTCTTGAGATATATAGTATGATTTCTTTCCTAAATTGCAGTTGTAAAAAGAAGACAGTGCTGGGGTTCCAACTATATCAAGGTTCTCTTCAGTTTAAGACATAACAATCCATTTAAATGTCTTAACAAACCTTCAAAATATGACAAATAAGTATCAAGTGTAATGTCTTGAAAACCTAGCATTGTAAGTCTGCAGACATACTGCTGTGCCACTGGGGGGCATGAATTAAGACACCTTCATTCAACACAACATAGAAATTTGCTTATAACTATATCTGATGATGTCATCTATAATCTTTGTACTTATAAACTTAACGAAATGTGAAAAAAGGACATTAGAACATTGAAATCTGGGTTTTGATACCCATGGTGGGCAGAACACAGATAGCCCATTGTGTAGCATTGAGCTTAACTTCAAATAAACAAACAAATCTTAATTCACATAGTTGTGTCTCTTCACAGGAAGGGAGACTTATTGTATTTTCTATGCTTCTTTTTTTTTCTTTCCCACAATTACAATTGTGTGCTACACTTCTTTATTTCTGGGTTGATAATCTTGAGATTTGGAGGACATATACCTTGGTCCAATATGCTCAGACACCTTTATCATTTTTTATTTAGGCCTCCATTGCAATTTTTTGGGATCAAGCATTAAAAAAACAAATGCTTTCCCGTGGACTTCCTATATATTTCCATCAATCTAAATAACATTTTGCACAAAGATACCTTGTGGTGACTTCACAGACAGATTTGGAATCTGTGCCTTTATTTTCAGGGGTCAAAGGTTAAAAAGAAAATCCAAAAATAGTGTTTTTGGTCTGTTATTTATATATATATTTGAACTAATCTAGATGGGATTTTGCATGTGTCTTGATTTTAACCTCCAATAAGATAACCAAGTTAAATAAAACTCAGAACCCTTTATTAAACATATAAAATAGAGAAAATAAACAATAAAACAAAATTAATGTTAAAAGTTATTACAGAAAAAAAGATACACAACATTCACAAAATAAAGAAAGGACAAACATCATCACAACACTGAAATAAGCACTGAAGGAACTCATATGAACAGCAGAAAGTTCCTAGAGTAAATGTTAAACAAGTACAAGGTAGATGCCACGTAAAAATGCTATATGCTGGAAGATAATTTACTTATAGACTCTGTCAAAGGAAAGCATGAAGCATGGATATAAATAGAGTGAGTTTTACACAAGTTTACTGACTGTAAATGGTAAACAGTAAATAAGGGAGACGAAGTAAGGAAAGCAAAAACAAATGTCATATTTTTGGCATAAATAAGAGATTAGTACAAAAATGTATTTGAAAATACAATTTTATATATAACTAAACATGGAAATAAAGAAGAGGAATTTTTTTATGCCTCATATTGATTTTTGTATGATTCTTGTTAGATAATATAAAAACTAAGTCATATCTCACAAGAGAATGGAAAGATATAAACACAAGGGTGACATCATTTAACTTAAGCTAAAGCTAGCCTAAACAAGCATCATCACATGAAGGAACATGCTATACTTGGTGAGATAAAGTGATTCCTATAGCTTTGGCATAGCTCTTGCTTGTGAATCACTTAAGCGGTAGTTTAGTTTTTCACGTTAATGTTTTCTTTTAGCATCTTATATGTTTAAAACAATATTCTTTTCATTTTTTACTAACACATTTTGATAATGTAATGCCTCAAGTCCTTCAAAAGCTTTTTTTATTTTTGGAATGCTTACAAATAACAGTGAAAACAAACTATTAATGTTTATAACTATAAAAGATATACATTTTTCAAAATGAATATGAAAAATAAAAATATATTCTTACTTATTATGAAAGTTGTAAATTTCCATCATATTTCCAAAGAGAGTTTCTCCTTTTCCCGAAAGTGTTTCTGGGATATATTCTTTCATAGCTGGGCTGTCCATTTCTCTCTTGTAGCCCTAAAGAATAATCACACAAAACTTTGTGTGTTTATCAAATCTGTAATAAATTAACTTTTTTTTACCTATGAGTGTGTTTTATGTTTTGATTACAAATGAATAGAAAGCATGAATATTAACTGTGTTTAAAATTCTTTATACCATAACCAAACTATACTTAACTTATACTTGTCAGGGACCTAAAGGCTACGTAGCTACACATAAACAAAAAAATATACTTTGTACCATCCAAAACAAAAATGATCAGCAAAGAAAGGACAGATGTTTTCTTTTTGTTATAATTTGATTTTATCTTGTACTTACACAAAAATCTAAACGTATTGTTGCACCAGCGAGGTCACGTGACTAGTATCATGCCATGTTTTCTGTTCCATCAAGAATGCCCTAGCATTTACTATGTTACGTCTCCGTTTGTTAATTAACTTTCCGTAACTTCGTTCCAACGAAACTTAAGCGACACAAGTTCTTTCTTAATAAAACTGGTTTATTATTTCCGAATATAACTTTACCAATGCACTCAACTTCAACAATCGCGCTAAACAACGCTGTAACGTCTCTCATGTTCTCTAACTGCAGTTCAATTACTCACTGTCTACACACACATTACATTCCCCTCTTTTATATACCAGCCTACCCTATATCTAGTAAGAACTAGAACATTCGCCAAAGTACATGATAGTTCTAGAAACGTTGCATCACAGTAGTCATGTGACTCGATGACGCAACAACTAGATATGTGTTAGTCTTGTATATATAAGACGTTCACAACATGACGGGACAACAGTATAGAACAAATCATTATGAAAGTGAAAACGAGCAAATTACATAGCAAACCATGAAGCTTCAATAGGCACTCTTCACTATCTATTTCTTAACTGTCCTAACTTATATCAAGAATTTCTTGCTTTAAGTTCCTAACGAGAAGAATTTACTGATTAAAAGTTGTGATTTATACGTACAAACTTTGAAATTCACTTTAATTATACTTTACATTACTTAAAAATAATAAAGTATTTTTATTGAAAAACAATCAAATAATAGTTAGAGGTTCTATGTTTTCTAATTTTGTCCTTATAGGCACAATATTCAGGCTGGAATGGATGGGATTCAATATAGGGTCTTCCAAATTAGTAGAATGATGGCAATAATTCACTGAGGTGGGTTTATAACTCAGTAGATAAGATACAAGTCTACTAACCTGGAAGACCTGCTTTCAATTGAGTTTATTTCAGTCTTCATACCAGAACAACACACAGAAATGAAAGCAGATTTAAAGCTTATATGGTTTGAAATTAGATAATATTAACAGGTAGGCATTAAAATATGTGATCAAAGACCACTAACCCCCATCACTGTCAATGTACACTCCATATATTCTAGGATGTTCTTAACTGTATGCTATTTAATGAAAGTTAAAATCTTCCAGGCTACATACCTGTATAATACTGTTGAGCTCTAATACATAAATTTTTTCAGTCTCAATTAATTCTGTCATGACATGGCTGAAAAAACAACAACACAATATTACAAGAAAATCACCTTAAGATTATAAGAATACTGAGAAACAGAAACAAAAATATATTTTAGATTCTAGAATAAATTTTTATTGCTTAGCAATATGATGAAATCACAGACAAACAATTCTTTTAATTAATGATGATTTTTTATTAAATGTTTCTAATTAGAATTTTTAACTTTTAAGAAAGATTTTCTATTGATTGGTGTATTCTTATGAGCAATCATTCTTAGGAACATACTAAGCATAGTTTTTAAATTTTCCCAGAATGTTTTGCCAAAAATATTTTTCAGATTTTCCTTATTTTGGGTAAGAGACTCTGAATGTTACTTCTGATACTATGAAGTTAATTCAACACAGAATAATTCCAACATAATTTTACATTTGGATCTTTCCTCTCTTTCCAAAAGGTCAAGTTACATAAGACATATTCATTTTGTTTCTGATTTTTTTTATTATATATAGATTTTAACTTCTAAACTAGAAAGTTTTCTATATAAAATACATTAAGTTAACAAACTAAATTACAAATTAGTGAGCAACTTTTTTGAATTTTCTGTAATCAATCTGACTTTTGATTACAATGCTGAAATCATTAGCGAAGTTAAAAAGTTACCATTGGCAACTAAAAAATAGTCTGATTGAATTGGCTTACATGATCCTGAAAAACTCATTCTTACCCAAGACAAGAAATTTTGGTTAAACACCATACATGGTATAAAAACTTGGATAAATGATAATAAAGAATAAATTTACATGTCTAAATGAAAGCTTTTTCTAGTATATTTTGTGTAATTTTTCAAGCAGATGCCTTTCATCAAGCAGTAAAGACTGTTACAATATATATATATTCTTTATAACAATGGAACAACATTCATTTTTGGTATAAAAAATGGTACCCTAATGGTTCAGCAGTATGTCTGAGAGCTTATAATGCTATAAATTATGTTATGATACTTATGGTGCATAAAGCACAAATAGCCCATTGTGCAGCTTTGAATTTTCAACAAACCAATAAAAAGCATACTCACAACAAATATTATTCTATCAAATGAAATTTTAGGAGTAATATTAACTACTCATTTTTCAGCCAGGTGTTAATATTATTAAATGTTAAGTTTGTTTCATAAGAAGAAACTCAAAAGGCTCTTGTGAAGAAATTAGAAATATATCTCGGACATAGACTAGCCATGTGACTGAGCTTTATATTTTTTTACTAGAAACATGCAATAAAAGAGAATATTAATTAATGTTACTTTACAAACATGTTTGGAATATTCATAATATCCATTAGTTTCTTTAATATTGTAGATTCCTTCTAAAAATTAAATAACTGTATGAAACAAAAAACATTTTCAGCTTTTACAATGTATGATTATATACCGTCTTCTATCCTTCTTCACTTCCTGCTGGTTATGTGGCGATTGTAGTTCCAGTGAACAATATTCTTGTAGAGAGGGTAAGATGCTGTTAGGTTCCCCTAACCGCACCTCAATGTGCATCTAAGAAAAATCAAAAACAAACCAAATGCCCTTTTATTTTAAAAACATATAACACCACAAATCTCATGAACTTCAAAGAGTATAAAAGTTCATGAACTATGTGGTAATGCAGTACCCACAGTTTTTTTATCAACAGAAGAATAAACTATGACAATGAAAATGATAATGACAAAGCTTTATTAGAACACATCAACATCATATACAAAAAAATGTCATGCAGAAATTAATACAGAAATGTAAGGAAAATAGGATTACTTCTTTTGGAATTAAATATCTTAGTTATCTAAAATAAAAGCACATTACAGAATCAAAACATATAAAAATTATTCATGTTTATGGTTCAGGACTTCTTTCTAAGCTTGAGAAAACAAAAATATATTTTCCATAAAGACATAGCACCTATTTATGGCTTTTATTTTTACCTTTTTGAAAATATATTGATACTGTTTGATTGTCTTAGCTTACAATGGTATGCTAACAAATTTAAGTTTTAACCTTATTATGATGTCAGACGAAATTGAATAAAATGTTCTATTTTTAAAATCTTTTCATTAATTGTAACCCAGTTTTAACTCTAATACATTTAATTCTAGTAACTTCTAACAATGAAAACAATATTCAAGTTTTATAAAATATAAAACCTGAATATCATATATTTATATTAAACAGAAAATTCCCCAATTTATATATATATATATATTGAAAAGATAAATAAAAAAAACATTAATAACAATAATATATACTTCTAGATAAATAATCTTACTTTTAGTACTAAGTCTAAAAAACAACGTAAAATAATTTTGTTTACAATTCGCAATACAACACTTTGGATGTGATTAGGAAACTTATTATCTTTTTATTATTATGCTGACATGTCAGTTTTTATTATCCTCTTGTTGTCCGTGCATATTAAATTTTTGTCCAGAAAAAAACTAAGATATGTTTTCACTTTGATCCTAAGAATGGAAAAATTTATTGCCATATGAGAATTTCCTAATTCAAATTATCACTTGTATCTGTTATATTAAATATTCATTTTCAATATTATAGTTACTCTACATGAACTAGGACCTTAGCTATCATAAGCATTACAAAAATTCTTGAGGGTTTTTCATTTTGTTTTTTTAGCTTGGTGTATCATGTCTAGTTAATCATGTTCAAGGTGGTCAAATCAGATTATGCTTAGTAATGACTTAATCTGTGCCTTGATTTTTTTAAATTGTTCTGAAGTTATCAAACACAAAGAACTGTTGTCAAAAATAGGTTTTGTCAAATAATAAAAACATTTAAGTACAAAAATAAACTATCTTGCAATCATGAAATATATTGATCACTCATATTGATAATTCATATCAGTTAAGTTTTAGCTTTTAATTTTCAATAATGAAAGACAATTTACAATTGTAAGCCTGAATAATATTTTTAAAACTTTACATGAAACATAAGTGATGAAATTCATGCAAACAATAATAAAGTATGCATGCAGTGCTGGTAATAACACTGTAATTAGACAAAATTTATTAAAATTTCAAATTTTACATAAAAAATTATTTCTTACAACAATCACCACCACAAAATCTAGGGAAAAAAACAGAGTTAAATGTTTGCTTTATATGTGATTTGTTCTGCTAAATGTGCTTATACAATACAAATTTTATATAAAACAACTTAATATATAAGAACTAAAATTAATTAGTTTTAATCATACATATATATAACTCTTGAAATATTACTCATTTAAGTACCTCTGTAAGAAATTTTACCTTAAATACAATTTTTTGTGATAAGATATAATCTTTGAAATTAACTAACAACAATTCTTTACAACATGAATAAATATATAAACTGTGTGACCAAAAATAGCCAGTGCTCAAAAACAAACTCTGAAATATGTGAGAAAATAAGTTATATATATTCTTATAGTTCTCAGGTAATTAAAACAATTTCAATTATTAAACACTTGTGACATTATGTAAGAAAACAGCATTAAATGATTAGCTAAAAATTAGAACTGGATGCAAATGCTCTTTGACTCAATACCAAACCTAATATGCTTAAAGTGAAATAAACTGAAACTCTCTTCACTACTACATCAGCATTCAAGTTGTTTCAAATTAATTAAATATGTCAGAAATGTGTTTTCAAGGTTTAATAAAATAATATAGCTCTTCTTACATATTAAAAAATGACATCACATATTGAACAAAATATACTTGTGAAAATTAAATGGCTTAATAATCACTGATAGACTGTAAGATCTTCATCTCATCTTAAAAACCATTGGCACCTTGTTACTTAACACTGTCTTTGTAATAATTCAGTTTTATTATAAAGAGTGAAACATTTTTCTGTCAGTTTTTATATATAACAGAAAGATATTCAATACAACTTCATTATCAAACTTCATTGCAACATTATATTTTTACTAAAATTGTTACATAAAATCTATAACTTTTCAACATTCAGCACTGATATGATATGTAATGAACTGATATTTATATAGATCAGTAAAACAGGTCTGTGATACATCTGTGCACCTCATTAAGCCTCTTTTTTTACACTAAACATTCCACATGAATATAACATTGTTTGTAACTTTTTACTTACATGAATGTTTGACAATAACTATTCAAAAGATACATCACTGGAATCTCTTCATCAATCAATGTAATTACTTATATATACAGCACTGGAATCTCTTCATCAATCAATATAATTACTTTTGTATACATCACTGGAAACTCTTCATCAATCAATGTAATTACTTTTGTATATACCACTGGAATATCTTCATCAATCAATATAATTACTTTTGTATACATCACTGGAATCTCCTTATCAATCAATGTAATTACCTTTGTATATACCACTGGAATCTCTTCATCAATCAATATAGTTACTTTTCTATCATCACTAATTTATTACATTTCCATTAGAAAATATAGTTTTAGATTGGAAAGATAAAATGATAACAAAAATGTTTCAATACACACACACATTTAATTTAATATTTAAAAGAACAATTTTAAAAGATATGTAGTAAGGAGGATTGGAGGAGGTACATGGTTATACTATTCTTCCCAACTTCAACTTAACACAATAATTTAGCACAAGAGAGTAAACATAGGAATCTCATAAAAATAAGTTAAATGGGTCAAACATAAATCTAAGAAAACTACAATGTATAACATGTTTACTAACACTGTAAATAAGATGTTCTTGAGGACAACTGATTAAAAAAGTAATACTCTGTAATTCATGATTATTATAGATCACCTATGTGTCCCTATTACTTTTTAAATGTATTATTCCCTCTGCACATACCAACTTTTATGAGAAAATTAAATATACTCATTTAAACTTCTGTAATTTAGAACAATTAATTAATAGTACCTATACAGTAGAGGATACAAAATACTTTATGTAATAGTTGAAAAGACATTTTGCATTACTTCATTATTCAACCATGAAAATATTTTACTCAGTCTTGTTAATTAATAATAGCTGTACAGGTAAATAATAATGATTTATACAAATTAATTCAAAATTAACACATTATTTAAAGATATCAGTATGATGAGTATCCTTTCTATAGATCTTACTATGTAATCTACATTACACTTTGGCTATTAGGGGTATTATGAAAGTAATCAAACAGCGTAGATAATGGGGGGGGGGGGGTAAAATTACTACGTTTTAAGCTACTTTATATGTGTGTATAATATATATATTAACAGAGAGTGAGAGATAAATTCAGCACTAAGTGAGGGCTTCACAAGTTTTATATTTCTACAAACTATGCTATTGCACAGAATTAGTGATATAGCCTCCCACTAACAACTGTAACCAATATGCAAATTTTCTTTATTTTTTTACATACATTTTTTTTAGTGGTTTAACTATTTCCACAGTAAAGCAAAATGTTAGCATTTGAAAAAATGATTCATTAATGATGATAAAATGAACAGCTAGCAAGAATTCTGATGTTCAACTATTTAGATTAGAGAATTTGTAACCTGAAGATGTTCTAAACATTGAACTTGCTGCATATTTCAAAACACGTTTCTTGGCAAATCAATCAGCTACAGATGAAATTAAAATGCTTACACAAGTTTATTTATGATTTTAAAAACTGGTAATTTTTCATAACAGAATTAACATAAATTAATCTATAACTAAATCAAGAAACAATATTACTATACAACCAACATATCTGACCTGTGTTCCTTATATGGTAAATAAAACATACAACTTAAATATAAGTCATATTAATAGTAATTAATATCCAAGTAATGGTAAAAACAGTGAAATACATAAACTTTGTAAAAAAAATTGCTCAAAAATATCAAAAACACATTTAATATTAGTTTGAACTCCATTCAAACTTAGAAAACTTTGCAATATGATAATTTCATGAAACTTGTGCAATAAATAAGTTAAAATTGTACTATCATGCATCAAACTTTTCTGTAATATTTCTATTATTACCTACTACAACATCAAGCAGGCATTTCCAGAAAACTTATAGAAACAAACAGCTCTAACATTACATACAGTAACAGTTAGTTCTGTTCAATATTTTTGTTTATTTTCATTGCAAACACAATAATTACTGAGAAATTAATGGTTTACATTTTAGTAGTACTTATATTTTCTTATTGCACTATTAAATACACCAGTGAACACTATATTGTTATTCTCAAAGTATAAGTAAAATGAAAGAGAACAAATATTAAACTATCACTATATCTTGATGTCAAGTTTCCTCATAACATATAAACAAGTCACTAATATATTTAATACACAATACATGATTTCGAAGAGGAAAGCATGCAAGAAAACGAAATTAGACAGTAAATTAAGTGGTACGAGAATCAATCAACCTTAGGTGCTGTTTTCCCCTTCCTGAAGGAACGGCGCTCACCATCTGGAGATTTATTACCTCGCTGGTAAAAACAGCTGCCAGAACTACCACCAGAGGGTAAAGAAAAAGGAACTGCTGGCTCAGGTGTTACAGCCTGAACTGGGCGAGGAGGACGTGAAACAAGCTTTTGAAGGTTGTTTCTTCGTTTCTCACACATCATTTGCACATCTTCTATCCTTTGGAGAACCTATAAAACACAGTAAGACATCTAGTTTTTTATTTAAGTACTGTAAAATCAACACCAAAAGTAATACAAAACAATCTTTTCTAATAAAAAATAATACAATATCACACAAAATGCATTGTCACCATAAGCCTTTCTTTATTCCTAAGTAAATAAACTTTATAAATAGTTGTATCTTTAGATTGTTTAAAAATAGTTTAATATAACAAAAGACAACTTTGAAAGAACTGTATAACATGCCAACAATAACAGACATGTAACACAACCATTCATAATTTTAAAAAGTTACAAGTGGTAGTTGTAATGAAAACATCAATTCTTGAATAATAAATGGTACTAGTGTTGTGAGCTGAAAGATTTTTGTGTTAAAAAAATAAGTAACAAACTAAGAAAACCTTTATAGTGTCATTAAGTTACAGATATATCCTGTCAATAGAAATAACACAAACTCATGACAAGCAAGCAGCCAACTCTTTGTACTCATACGTATAGTCATAAAGCTTCCATTATCTATGATGAAGTTGTTGTTGAAGTTTCAATATAATTGACATCTATTTAAGTTTGTTGGAAAAATATCTGGTATATAAAAATAATAAAATGTTTTTCATACAATCAAATTCTCTCTCCCCTCATTAAATCCAAAAATCTTTCGAAGTGTGCATAAAGAAATAAGAGAAATGACAGACACATTTCTTTTGTATGCATGCTTTGTGAATTATTCAATAAAATCTCAAAAAATTATAAATAATGTCTACCTGTTGCACTAAAGATTTAGTCTCTGGTGTAATCATATGTTTAAAGATGTTGTGAAACTCTCGTGGATTGTTTAACCGGAATTCATTAGAACTCTTGAGAAATGTTTCCAACTCTTCAAGAGCCAACTCAGCATACTCAGGCGATGAACATTTCTCAATCTGTTGACTGGCTAGAAGGTCCACACCTCTTGTACACCATTTGTTGGCCTTTTGGTGAATAAAAACGTTTCTGAAAATAATATACTAGAGCACTTCTATCTATCTATATTTACAGTATGTTTATCTACAGAAGAGAATGTTTCTATATTATAATCTATTCTGGATTGATTACTGCAAAGCAGTGATTTGCAGCAATAATTCTACATCAGAACCAAGATATTACATACATTAAACTGATAAGGTACAGTTTTAATGGTAGAAAAATGATTTTTGTTACAAAGAAGTTTCACAAACATACAGATAGTGTTTTTGTGCTTCTTAAGTAAAGTATGTTATATACCTATTGTTAATTTTCATTAACAAAAATGGCTATACAATTTAATATACTGAATGTTATTACTCTTTAGTTCAGTTTATTGTTTATTATTACAATTTTATCACTAAGCAATGTAGTGCTCAGTATATAGGAATGGGCCAGGAAAAAAATGGCCATCGCATATTATGTATTTGCTCATAATAGCCTCAGATCTCTCTTATAACAATCTAAGAGACTTTTATAAACACCTGACTTAGGTTTTTGCAGTTTTCAAAGCTATTAAGACCTTCAGTTTGGCCAAAAAACATCACTTTTGTAATAAAGTTTGTTTTGCATTGTTAGCTTAATATGTGTACTTAGGACTAACCTAAATCTCCTAAGCTGGCCAAACATTGTAAGATATTATAAAGATTATGATCATAAAATACTGTTAACAGTGAAGGTAACCAATTGATGAAACAATTGATTATAATTCTTTGATAGATTGTTTAGGCAGTGTACTCATTAATTAATTTTAATCTTTATAAGCATCAATGCTGCAAGTCATAACATAAAAGAGGATTCAAAAGTAAAGCTTAAATAATACAATCCCACAGAAAAGTAACAGTTTATAGAGTGAACAGTTGCTTATAGAGTAGACTTTGGTTTTGCAATTTTTGATCTAAATATATATCAGTATACATACAACACAAGAAACTAAACAGTGTATCACCAATAACTAAAATCAGTTTATAAACAACATATGTTACTAAAAAATTGTTTTCACTGTAGATCACTGATCCATAATGATAAAAACTAATTTTTCAATCATGCTTTATGCAATAAAGATACATTGATGTTCTTACGTTAAGCAGTATATGTGTTATAAATATACAGAAACAAGCAACTGTTTCAACAAAATTTTCTGAATTGATTAAGAGTAAAAAAAATAATTAAAAAACACATTCTAGTCATTAGACAGTTAAAATTACCATTTCAAAGATTCTTACTTGATTGTTGGCCTCTATAAATAATATACAATAATATTTATATCATAATTATTAGATGAAACTTAAGAATTCCATTAAAATAATAATGGTTAAAACTTAGTTAAAGACATTTTTCTACATACTACATACTTTCTCTATCCTTTCCTGTAAATCCCTGTGTTTCCAAAGAAGGTCAAATCTTAGGTCAAGTTTTTGCTGAAACTCGTTACATATTCTCTCTAATTCTAAACATTTGGGTGACACACAGTCAATGGCGTAATGTTTGGAAACAATCAGGTTTTTACCCATAGCCTGAATTTCTTTCATTCGATCAAAGTCGTCCTGAAGTGAATAAATCAAAAGCATTAGCAATATGTAGTAGATAACTTTTAATGCTTAGAGAATTAACATCTGAATCTTTAAATTATACAGAACTTTATAAAAGAAAGCATAAATCTTAATAGATATGAGATTTAAGATAGAGAAAAATTTTTAAAATAACAACATATTTATAACAGTTGTCCATAACTTTCAGAAAAAATATTTTTATCTGGTGTTATTTAAGTGGCCTAGTTTTTCTATCCAGATATACAATAACCTATATCAGCTGATTTACATTAGGCCTTGTTCATATTTTCTTTTTATAAAAATAGAAAACTTTCCTGTAAGTACAGTTAGTAAATTAGTACATATAACTTAAAGTTATGAGTATAATTCCTACTGAACCAGTTGAAGAACTTAAAACTTTTTAATTGTCAGATATACAAAATATTTATGGTTACTACATTTCACCAGGTTAACCTGGCATCATCAAATATAACAACTTCATGATGTCAGGTTAACCCAATGAAATGTTGTAACCACACATATTATACTCTGTACATCTGACAATAAACAAGTTTTAAGTTTTGCATAACAGGGTACTTCAACAATCCCCATTTTCCAGCACTTGTGTACTGTTTTGACTCAAATGAAAAATATTTTCCTCATCCTCGTGCTCACCCTTTAATATTATTGTTTTAATGTAAATATTTCTATTTGAAATTTTTATATAACATCATTAAGGTTTGACTCACAGGTACTTTTGCATGATGACACTGAAATAATGGGTGAATGCCATAAAATATAATAATGTCAACCTAATCAATATAAGTTCACAAAGCATGGAAAGAGTGAAATTATTAAGCTATACAAACATGTCACTATTAAAATTAAGAGCCAAAAATGAAATTGAAATAATTGGATAAAAAACTGTATGAGTTTGGTTTTGTTGAACAAATTCCCAAATATTATGCATAACAAGAAGTGGAACTTCAGATATTATTTTGATTTCTTCTGGCTTTCAAATTTAAGTTTGTGACATTTATTTGCATTTCTTTACTAAAATAAATATTTTTTTTCAAGTATTGTGTGAGTCTGCTTTTAATTACAAAATAATTCCTATGAAAATTCATCAAATAAGACTTGATGGTAAGAGTGTAATGAACAATTGAAAATGATTATAAGCCAGAAAAGTCACACATAAAGAGAAAATATTTTCCATAAGCTAGATGATGTACAGAGTTATTTTAAAAAAGTCATTAACATCAGGCTAACAGCTGTACAAAAATTATGCATTCCAAGATTGCTACAGTAAAAAAGAACATCATTACTGTATTGAGTTATATAAAAAAACAACAAAAACCCATTGGATAACTTGCATGAAATTTTGATAGTCAAACCAACTACTTCTCTGGCAGCTAGTTTCCAGGAATTTGAGTTCAGGATTTACATGAATTATTCTAGTAGGTACAGTCAAGCTCCTGTAATATAATGTATTATATTGTCCAATTGGTTTGGAATAACTCATTAGAGAAAGACATAACAAGTAAAGGTCAGATATAGAACAGGAAAAGACTAGAGCTTACTAAGGATGAAAGATGTCTTGCTCATGTCTTATCCAGAACTTCCTCAAGAAATTGTTGATTCAATAGCATGTTATCAGTTCACTTAAGATGTTGAAGAAAGAAGGATGTACTTATCAAACTGAAGCAAAGTAAAAGCTCTAGTACATAGGATAAAGGTGGTACAAAGTATGAGCAGTCACAAAACATGGATTAGCTGGGATTGAGGAGTAAAATATTGCTGAGTTGAATACAAAGCTCCATTCATGATAAGGAATTCACTTTATTTTTTAGCGATTTTCCCAATTATTAATAGAACAAAAAAAAAGAAAAGAAAGCCCAGTCACATGCTGATTACATTGGATTTAGAGCCACTAATATTTGGCAAGACATAATATCTGAGAATGTAAAACTACCTTCACAAATGAAACTAGACAATGGATTGAGAGGAAATCAAGTGGTAGTAAGGTTCCAGTTAAACTACATCCAAAATTCCATTTCATCAATTATAGTTCCTTTGTGAAAAATGTTTTTATTTGCGGTCAAATGTAAAGCTACACAATGGGCTATCTTTTCTGGGTCAATCACAAGTATTAAATCCTGATTTTTGATGTTATAAGCCCTCAAGTTTCCTGTTGAGGCATCAAGTACAAGATGGTAATAGACTCAAAAGAATAGTAGATTTCGAGAATAGATTTCATCAAAAAAACATGGATGCAAGTGAAGATTGGGATGCTGTTGAAGAAAGATTCAAAACTTGTGCAAAAGCATTGTTGATTGGAAAGACATTAAATGACCTGATAAACAGTGAAGGTGAAATAAGAGTTGCAAATGTGACAAGCTATTTAATCAAGATCTATAATTTATATAAGCTTAATAAAGGTGAAACAACAGAAAATTTGTTACACCAGCAGAATAAACACCATGAAATGAAACAAAGTAAGGACTTATTGCACTGGTAAGCTGTTAAGTCTTCAATAGTTGTGAAGGATTTGACAAAAACAAATATAAAACTCTACATAACCTATTAAGTGAATACCAAAAAACCTTCTTTAGTGGGTACACTAATTTAAGATGAACAAATTAGGCGTGACAGTGAATTTATATTGGATATTTGGTGCAAATACCTAAATTCACTACACTTCTACCTTTTAACTAACAAGAATAAAACCTTTTATTAAAAGTTATAAGAAAACAGAGTAGACCTTGAGCAGTAACTAGTGATAATTTCAAGGTTACACCTAGCACACAATTACTTGATCACTGCAACAACTAAAGATTTGAGGACTTAGTATTTAAAAGAACAAGTGTAATGATTTATTACAGGTGGAAAGAAGGAAACAAGACATGTTGTTAAAACTGGAGTAAAAATAAAACACTTTATTTAACATAGAAAAGGTAGAATGGATGTGTATGAGACAGTGAAAAATTAAAGATGAAGCAAAAATGAAGATGAAAATTTCACAGCATGTTCTGGGTTTTTTTGAAATTGAAACGAATCTGGAATGAAATTGCCAAAATGCATTCACAATACACTCTTTCTCTCCAGAGAAAACTGATCACAAGATCCAGAAATTATTTATGTTCTATGTGACAGTAGTAAAGCAGTCCTCTCTCTCTCTATATATAAGGTACATTATACAAAATATGGTACATTATGAGGCAGAAGTAGGTGAAAAAAACTGCAGAAAAATGTGTTTACAGAGGGCTTTTGACTCTGATAGTCATTATTTCTATAAGTTGGAATGTGTAATTTTCCATTTTATCTAAAGATTAGTAGTCTGTGTTTTATCTGGATTACCAAGACACATTTTCTTCATTTACCTTGAAAACTGTGTAATTCATGCAAATGTATTTCAGCAATACCTATGTTTGTTAGTAAAAAAAAACTAAACTTAAGCTAAACACACAGATTTTTTTTCTAAAACTTACTTTCAGTTGAGAAGGAATGTCAGCAAATAAAGACTGAAATGGTATAGAACTGATAGACATCAAGAAGCATTCATTAAGACAGAAAATTTTTTAATATGTACTCTTTCCATCCCTTATGTGAAGTCAATTACTGACAAAAACCCTTCTCATCACAAAAATATAGAAGTGACATAGGAAATGGGGGGCCAACGCCCAACCCCCACTTTCCAATCTGTCCCAGTAAAAATGCATCAAAATTAGGAAAATTACTCTCAGGAAAAGCAAGAGAATGCATAAAATTAGTCCAGAACACAAGAACATTCAGGGCCCTAAGGTGAGCCTTGGACCCCAGCAGTAATGGGTGCAGATTCTCTCACTTTGCTGGCTTCAGCCTAACCACTTTTAACTTGTCTCCTATGCCTCTGCATAGACTACACTGCAAACAAATGTCTACAGGCATTTTCTTCCTTAAAGAAAACCTTACCCTAATGCCAACATTAGCTTTTCCAGCTTCTAAGAAACACTGATCTTAGAGAGAGACATAAGTCAGTAAACCCATGAAACTATCCCCCATAAGAAGATATTCAACAAAATGCTTGGAGCTTTTAAACAATACATCTGAGTTGAGAGTAATTTACACCACTTCCAGTATTTACATAAATTTACCTTCCAAACTTCCCATGCAACAATAAGATGATTAATGAACTTTAAAAACCCAGAATACAGAGATAAAGTTATAGGAGTATATGTTTCCCATAATTCATTCTTACAGAAAATTTAATGCATTATGTGTATGTGTTTCCTTATAGCAAAGCCACATCATGCTATCTGCTGTGTACACTGAGGGGAATCGAACCCCTGATTTTAGCATTGTAAATCCGAAGACTTACAGCTGTCCCACCAGGAGACTTAATGCATTATCAAAGAAGTCTTTCAGTTAGGTGTACCTAGAGTGATACATGGGGTTACAGACAAGTGAAGAATTTAAGAGATGCTGAAAGCAAATTCAAGGTGCTACATACATTATTACTGAGACTACAAGTAAGTGGATTAACAATAAAGCAGAGAAGCTACCTCGCATAGAGTACCTTTTGAAAGTCCACAGACTAAAATATATATTTGGGGTTTCACTTAGAAGCACTCTGTCATTTTCATTATCTTCTGCCAGCTGGCAGCTTTTGTATTAAAGAACATTTTGTAGAAAGTATTGTTACGTCTCCGTTTGTTAATTAACTTTCCGTAACTTCGTTCCGACGAAACTTAACGACACAAGTCCTTACTTAATAAAACTGGTTTATTCTTTCTGAATATAACTTCACGATACACTTATTTTCAACAATCGCTCTTTTACAAACGTTTTAACAACGAACGTTAACTTCAACAATACGTCTCTCTCTGACTGCAGTTCAATTACTCATTACCTACACACACATTCTTCTCCCGTCACATTGTCACCCTCTTTTATATACCAGACTACCCTATATCTAGTAAATACTAGAGCATTCGCCAAGGTACAGGATAGTTATAGAAAATAGGTGGCGCCACACCAGTCACGTGACCTCGATCACGCAACAGTATGTTAAATTTTACACTGGCTTAAAGGTCACAGCTCTGTGGAAAAAAGAAGCTGAGCCTGTGTCATGAAACAATGAGAATCAAGAAGAAACAATATGAACAACTAAAATGTAATAGTGCTGGAGGATTACTTGAAAGAATACCTGGTGATGTTTTAGGTCAACGGCCACAATAATATAAAGAAAATTAATATGTGATTATCAAAGGCATATTCTATATAACACAATGAGGCTGAAAAAACTGGGATAGAAGCTGGGTGATGGACATATATGAAAGTAAGAAGCATCCACAGAACTTTATCAAAGACAAATATTTTGAATTTTCTAAAATCCTAAAAAATAAAAATAAGATTATAGCTTTCATTCTTTTTTCAAACATATTTTTAGAATCTATAAAGTTCAGTCCAGAAAACAAAGTGTTATTTGACTACCTTTATGGTGCCTTTGAGGATAATATGGTTATGAGCAAACCTAACTACTTAGAAAACAACAACCACTTGATTGATACTGTTAAAACTGTTTTTCCATTACAAGTTAAAGGTAGCTAATGGCATAATTAAAAAGCAATATAATATTACTGGTGATAAGATGAGGTTCCAGTGTGGTAATATGATATAGTTATACATGTACAGCCCAAAATACTGATCTCCAAACTGAAATGGCAGAAGAAAATCATTATGTAGGCTATGGTATTTTTAAAGAGATTCCATCATAATAGAAATCAGAAAAGATGAATAACCTCATGGATTTGGTTCATCGATAGGTTAAGAATAATAAAATTTAAGAATATTGAAAATGTCAATGGAATTTATAACTTAGGAAGTGGTAGTGCTGTACAGTTGCAGGTTATGTTACTGTACCAATGTCTTCAACATCAGGCTAGTTAATGTGGTGTTAATCAAGATCATGAAAAAGCTCTAAGACTGTGAGTGATATGTCAAACAAAAGAGTATCAATATCAAAACTCATTTATTTTAAAAGTGATATAACAGTTATAAATGCTCAGAAAATAGAATGCTGACATGTTAATAAGAGCTAATTTATCTCATTAATTAAAGTAAAAACTTATGATACATGAAACTCAAGCTAAGTCCTATGAGCTACTGAAGCATGAGCTATTATCAAACGTAAACAGTAAATAATGCCAGACAAATCATACCAGATAAAAATAATGGAAATATAAAGAATAAAAAAATGTTTTCTCACTACTGATAGAAAGATTTTAACCAATCTAGTTAAGCAGTTGCATAATCAAGTCTCTTTGAATCTAAAACAGCCAAGATTTTGTAAACTATAGATGGTAAATATAGTCTTATAGATATTAAGTTTCAAAAGCCTAATGATTTTACCTCAGTCTGTAGCTTAAGTTTCTCTAATTGTCCAATCAGCAAGTCAATCTGCAAGACAGAATCTCCTGATTCAGGAAAGCTGTACAATTCTCTGAGATTAGTGGCCATGTTCACCTGAAGCTATATTCACAAATGATTATTATTATGCATAGTTATTAATCAATTAAAAGCACAAAAGTAAAATAAAATATATCCACCTAGTAAAATAATGACTGTTCTAAAAGTCAATGACCAAGATTTTTTCAACTGATACGAAATTAACTTCTGACTATATCAGATTGTTTTTGTTGTTAACTTGCATCATAGAACAAGTTATGTATTTAATTTTTTCATAAATAACTCACACATCCTTTCACTTAATTGAAGGTTGTTTTGTAGGCTATCTCTCTGCAAGAAGTAATCTGCAAGTAACAAATAACTAGCTGCACAGTCAAGAGTAAAAGAAGCTTTACCTAGAATTAATGTCTAAATTACACAGAGGTCTATCCAGAAATTTTGCATCATTTTGTCATACATGCTTTTAGGCCCAAACAATGTTCACACTTATATCATGTAAAGCTAAGTTATTGGCAACACCTGGCAATAAATATACTTAGCAAAACAATACTTCTGGTTTTAGTGAAATTATCTCCATTTTGTCATGTATTAATCCTTCTATCTCAAAACCTCTTTTGTCATATCCTTGAAAAGTTATTTACACATATTATAACATACATAAGTCTACCTGAGTACAAAACGGGAAGCAAACGAAACACAATATAGTGATAAAAGTGACTAAATATTTTACAGTTTTTGCTTTCCATTTCTTTCTTTTATTATTTTAAAAATATTTTAATGATGAAAAAATCCAAAAGAATCTTGCAAAATAATACATTTAATCACATGAGTATAATTTATGGAGTGTAGAGTTACGATTTCTAATTTACATATATAAAATACCATACTATAATATATTATTTCAATATGTGACTAGCTTTTGAGCAGAATGTGGGCTACATTCTACAAATTCATTTTTAACTATCACTCAGTTTCAAAGTTTCATAAGTATAACAACTATAAAAATGCTATTCAAACTAGAATGTACAGTCACTAACTTAAAATTTACCTCTTTGAACTCTTGCTCAAATCTTCGAAGCTCAAGGCACTGAGACAGTTTGTTTTCATGGTCACTCCAAACACTGTCAAACCCATTTTCTGTTTCATTCAGCTGAACTAGTAGTCTGATCATGTGGTAATAAATAAACAAACAAGTTTTCATGGGAAATCAGTAAAGTCATGATTCTTAGAACTATATAACATTCAAATCCAACTTAAAATTGAAAAAAAGCACTTTTGGAAAAATTTAAATCTCAAATAATGAAAGATATCTACATAATACATATTGTTGCATTAGTGAGGTCATGTGACTAGTATCACGCCACGTCCTTCTCGAACCTTCGTGAATTGTCGGTAGACTACTAAATATGTGTTAGTCTTGTATATATAAGACGGTCACAAAGTGACGGCAACAATGTGCGTAATTGAACTGAGTATTATTGAGGCGAGCACGTGAGACATTCGTTGAGAATTAAAGCGTTTGTTAT
>NW_013667247.1:38177-42862 GCF_000517525.1 Limulus polyphemus | reverse complement strand
GGAACGATTTTACGGAAAGTTAACTAACGAATGGAAACGTAACAATATGATTCTTCTAATGCATTGTAAAGTTAACAATACAAATTAAAAATTTAGTGTGTGATAATGTAATAAATATCGTATATATATAATCATAAAATTAATTTTGCCCGTGAGTAGTACAGTCTAAATTACATGCACTAATCATTTCCTAGCTAAATCTAATACTAAGTAAATTATGTACTTTTGTATCTAAAGTAACTTTTATAATTTTTTTTTTACTTAATTACCTTTCTACTGCAGTAACATTTATAAGTTTATCAGAGCACATGTCTAAAGAACCAGCTTCACTAAATTGTCGTTTTATATAGTTCAATAAGGTCTCTCCATGCCTTGCTGCACTTTGTAAGTCATCCTTCAGTTCTTTATACTCCCTTCCTTGATTTTCCAAAAGACTTAGAGTGGAACTGACATCATTAGGCAGCTCTGTGTCCTGTAATCTTCGTGTCATGTCACGAAGAGATAAGGAGATATCCTGCAAACTAGTTGAAAACTTCTCCACTGCCTAGAAGAGACATTATATTGTCATGTGTTGCAATATAATTTGTTAATATGGAATCAAACTTTCACATTTCTATAGACTTAAAACAAAAGTTAATTTTTAATACATAACTTAATTACACAATCTTCTTATTATCAGTGACTATAACAAAACACTCAGTACTTTTCAAGAAGTGTAAACAAGCTCTGCTTCAAATTTAAAGTTTCAAGAATAGCTTCCAATAAGATGTAGAAGAAAAAAATTACCGAAGAAATTTTGAATACAAACTATTTTTGATATTTAACAGCATATTTATATTTACTTTTTAAAGAAAAAAAAATCACTATGATCCTCAAACTCAGTTGTTGTTGTTGTTTTTTACTGGGAGCTAAAATAGCTATCTGTGACAAAAAACTAAGGGCAAGTTAATCTAATTAGGGTTGAGTACATCATATTAGAATAATGTGCAAATTGACAAATCACATGAGAATCATAACCAAAATAAAGTCTTAGTGGAATAGAATGTATTAGAACTACATTTTGACATTGTTTGATACTTCATAGGTAGTGTGATGCCACTAAAATTTGATTAATTTTGGGAAGGGTTGGTAACATTTCTTTCAGACACAAGATATTTATACACTCACATCCAACAGATATGATCCGATTGGGAATTTAAAAAAAAACTCCTGCACAATCTATTGAAAGGCACCACAAACAAAAAGTCATAAAAAGTTTCACATTTTGGGTATTCAAGCTTCAGACAATTAGAAAAATAACTGTGGTATGTGTAACAACCATTTCTTTACAATAGAACACAATTCTAAACAAAAGTACTCTTCTCACAACAAGAACACGACTTTCACTAGGACTGTACGTGAGGGTTTGATTATATCTTTATTGATATAATTTTTAAATGTAGTACTGAGAAACTGGAGTTCTTAAAATGACTATTATTTTTTCAATAAACAGTACCATTTTTAATATATAAAAACATTACAGTTTATATCAGTAAAATCTATGAAAATTTTGAGCTCTGTACATTGAATCATTTTGATGCAATGAGTTGCGTATGACTAAAGAGCACAATCTGAACACTTTTCCCATGCAGTACTTCCCAGAAAAACAATCATTTTTTTAGAAACTGTTAACTTTTTCTTAATTTTTGTCAATGAGGTATAAATACTATGATTAGACAAACAGATGACCATACGGTGGCATTTCTGATAGTAGGAATAATTAGCACAAAAATGAGTTGACCTAATTATAGTTGGGCACATCATATTATAATAATATTGAATATGCATTATAATCTTTATATATAGAAACATGAAAATTATATTTAATTAGCTACACTGATAGCTAGGTGTATTTCTTAGTTTTGTTCAAAGTACATAGCTTATTCTGATTGGAAGTTATTATGCAAGTATGTTACACATTATAAATGTCCGCCTTCCTTTCATTAAGGAGAAAACTCTGTCTTATCTCATCATAATTCAGCTGAACTAATTTTTGAAACTATAATTTCATAAGATGTACAGGTACATCTAGTTTGGTAGAGGTTTTTATCTTCACTAAATCCTTTGAGACACTGTGTAGAAACAAGCATTTCATTGCTACACAAAAATGGTATACAGTGTTTTCATAAGAGGGCTCCTTTCCATATGTTGTGTAATTGTATTAATGTAACCTTACTATATACAGACAACTTAAACATTAAGCTTGTTTGATTGTTTAGAATTTTACCACAAAGCTACATAAGAGCTGTCTGCATACAGCTGTTTTTAATTTGGAAGTGATGGATTAGATGGAGACAGCTAGTGAACAGCCCCAGCTGCCAGCTCTTGGGCTACTCTTGTCTAATTGAATAGTGGGATTTGACAGTCACTCCTATATTACACCTACAGATTCAAAGTACAGAGCAAGTTTCTTGCACCAACTCAATCTTAATCTAAAGATTATGATTTCATACTCTAGAAAAAGCTCTTAAATTTTTCTATTTTGTACTTTTTTTCATAAAAAAAGCATAAAATCACTATTTTTCATTTTGTAATGATAAAACATTTATTATTTTTCACTAGTATACAAAAACGCTCATTACCAATTGACTTGCTTACAAAAAAAGATTGATATTTTAAGCAAAAAAAAATCTTTGAACAAAACATTTACTTCCCCCAACTCTGCACAACTAGACCCTCACCAATCACTTATTGAATAAATCTTGTAAATGTGCCTATATATACAGAGCAAAAATTCTGAAACTTACTTTGTTGAAAAAAAATAAAAATAAAGTATGTACAAAATAAATAATCAAATGAAAGAAATAAGAATCTTTTGTACAGTAGTAGTAGTAATAAGTGTCTATCTTTTTTTGTTAGGAGTAACCATGCATACTTAAATTTTACAATAAGCAATTTCTCAGGGGGGAATTATGAATCTAAAAGTCTTGACTAATGAACTTGTATAACTGATTTAAATTTCAAGAGTAAAACCTTCCATAACTCTGTTGCATGATAGTTTTTTTAACTCTTTATTTTTCTTCACAAAATGAAAGTAAACATAAAAAAAACAAATTTTAAAATTGGAAAGAACTATTTACACACCACTCTCTGTTCAATCCACTCATCATGACTGTAGTAAATAGTTCCCCCAAGATCTTCTGTGAGTTGACTAGGTTCAATATGTTCATGTAATTCTTCCACAGTGCTACATACAATAAGCTAAGATACACAAAAAAAAAATTCAATTTCTTTGTTTTGACAAAACAAATTATGATCTATATCATTTGAATATTAAGCAGATTAATGTACACCCAAAACATTTGAATATAATAAAGTTAATATAATAAAGCAACAAGTCTTTACAAGTTGTTCAACTAGTAATCCCTAAACAAGTCATTTTACTGCTAGTTTGCTGAAAGTTAACAGTATAATTTCAAGAAAAAATATTAAATAAACTACAATGTTAACAAATAACATTCTTTTAAGTTTTAAGAAGGTCAATTTTAATTTGTGATGTTATATATTTTTAACCAGTTTTTTCAATCTTCAACTTGTTAATATTAGTTATCTGTTAATAATGTTCACTTTAGTTAGTATTCAATGGAATTCACTCATTCATGTTTCTGTTTTTCAAACATCATTCTAAAGTAATGAGCAGTGTTGTAGTCCTGTAGGGTTGCAAGGGTTAGCCAACCTCTCACTTCACATGTAGGGGTGGAGTGCCACTTTCATTAATTCAAACATAAGTTATTTTACTATTTTGCATAATTTCAGTTCACATATATATATAATACTAAAACATTCAATTCAAAATTCATTCAAATTTCATGCAGAGCAAGTCAGGACATTAACTATATGATAATTTTCAAAATGAAAATAAAGTTTCATTTCTAACCACTTTTCACAATAAGGCCTGACTTTGAGAGCAGACACCTAGCATGTGACTTAGATAAGGTTGTAACCTGTGAGATAACGAATTCTATTTTTTGGTTATGGTTTTGTTTATCCTTCCTTTAGTATTCCTTCTATCATTTAGTTTATCTTCAAATTTTTAGTTACGTTACAATGCTAACTCACTTTCTAGCTGATCACCTTTATTTTGAGTAAATGTGTATGTATTATGAAATTGACACCAGCTTCCCTAGGAGTGATGTACAGATATTATTAATGTAGCAAAAGATTATATACATTTATGATCACAAGAGATGTACTCTCATGATCTAATGCAGTGAATAAATACCTTGCCATAAGCTTCATAAACTGAGTCACGAGATAGTTAGTGAACAACATAGTGAATTATTGATATTTGTCACTTGATATTGTTATTAATATAGACAGGTAATTTTGAAATATTGTGTTGCTTTTTATCAAATTAGGTTTTTTTTCTTCTGGTTCTTTTTCCTAATTCTATTATTTAAAATAATTAATATTGATATTTATGATTTATTGTTCATTAACATTAGTATTGAGTCATAGCCAGGAACATGTTTATTAACTGTGTTTTTGGTAAGTGCTAAATTTTATTCCAATTGTTGTTAAGGTTTAATATATTATATTTTCGTTGAACCCTGGTTGTAGCAGCATGTTATTTTAGACCATTACAAACCATTTGGTTGCACAACCACCACCACTTATCTGATGACACATGTAAACAAGAGTGGCAG
>NW_013667247.1:31054-37257 GCF_000517525.1 Limulus polyphemus | reverse complement strand
AGTTACGGAAAATCAATTAACAAACGGAGACGTAACAACATCATTCTCCATGCTTCTTTCTTATACATTCAAATGTGGAATGATGGAATTCTAATCAGGTCTCTGATATGGAATGCCTTACACACAATGAAATTAATATTGATAACTTAAAACTCTACTGACCTTGCATATACTGCAACCTTACAATAATTAATAAACATAGTAGCCACTTTAATAATAAAACTGATGATTATCTGTTCTTCTGTGGAGGGGTTAATCATGATGCCCCCTCACTTCTAAATTTAGCTGTACACCACTAATACTGAGGAAACACATTTAAAGCTCTGTCAATGGGCAGTGCCGCAAATGACAAGATCAGAACTCAATGAGTACCAAGTGTGAATTGAAATATTACTTAAAATTTTTAGAGGATTAGTATACTGTTCTAATAGTACTTTCGTTTAAATGTATTTTAATTTATTCAAATAATCCTTTAATACATGAGACCACTATGGTTATTACTGGTGTGAATTCTAGTTATTACTTATTATTTTGTTCAATAGACATAATAAATCTACAAGGTGTCTTGAAAGATTATAAGTATGCTAATTAATAAAGCTAATATTCAGTCATAATGGGATATTTTTTGTGGAATTTTGGATGGCACTATAGACAAGAAACATAACCTGTTGTTGATCTTAGCTGAACACAAAATTTATCTAAGATAGTTTTCTTTCATCTTAAATTTAAAAATAACCTATTAAGTTTCCTTTCCAAAACCACAGTAGAATTCTTGGTTAGTTTTTGATATAGACAGTTGGATCATTTAATAAATCTTTTAGCTTCATATGTATTTTCTTTTATATAAAATCAAAACTGCTCCTCTTTCATCAACAGATAATATCTGAATTTCTCAGTTACTTGTCAGTCTGTTAATGGTTCTTATAATTTTTTAAGTATTGAAATGTGTCATTTTCAATTTTTTTTCATATCCTTTATTACTTCATAGTACAGGATTTATATCTCATTATAATCTGCTTTAGATATTGTTTCATTTCACACTCTGATTCTTATTGGTGTACAGGTATCAGAAGTTTTTGAAACCATAATGACAGTCATCACAGATTTCGATCTGCAAGACATGTCAACTACATTGTAACATAACTTCCCAGCAATAAGAATGTTTCATAAGTGGTTCTAATTGGAGATACTTGGGAATTATATTTAAGCCTACTTTATATTAATTGCTACACATAACTATTATGTTTTTTGTGCATTGGTCAAATTTTAACCAATGTGCTTGTAACAATTGATTACATAGTTGGATGATAGATTGACAAATTTCCCTAATCACAGATGTTATACAGTAATAATATACACCTTGTTATTAAACAAGTTTATACCAAATTGTTAATTTCTAACAAAAAATTAACTAACAAATAATAACAATATTTCACAATCAATAAAAACCACAGTGATTCCATATGTCAAAGGATTACCTGAACAAATTAAAATAAATTTACAAATAACTCTAGAACAATATACAAACTAAATTAAATTAGATTACAAAAATTAGTTTGCTTGTAGTTGAGCACAAAGCTCACAAAGGGCTTCTGTGCTCTGCCTACCACGGGTATCAAAACCCAGTTTCTAGCGTTGTAAGTCCACATACATACCACTGTGCCACTAGGGGGCAAAAAATATATATATAATAAAAACATTTTTTTAAACCCAGCCCTTTCATTCACATACTTATCAAGCTTTTTCTTAAACTCATTTAAATTTACTGCCTCTACAACATCTGAAGGCAACCCATTCCAAAGGCCAACCACCCTGTTAGGAAAATAAAACTGTCTTAGATGAAGATGACTCCTACCTTGCCAAAATTTATTTGTGTCCCCTAGTCTTACTATTCTCATTGTTAAATATAAAAAAGATGATACATCAACACTATAAATTCCCTTTGCAGTCGTAAACACCTCAATCAAATCCCCCCTAACTGTTCTTGTTCAAGAGAAAACAATTTGGGAGATTTTAGCCTCTCCTCGTATGAAAACCCCTCTACCCCAGGCACCATTCTAGTAACCCTTCTCTGAACCCTTTCCAACAATTCAATGTCTTTCCTAACATAAGGAGCCCAAGACTGAACACAATATTCCAAATGTGGCCTAAGCAGTGACCTGTACAATGAAAGTATAACCTCTTTTGACTTGTATTCAATATTTTTATAGATACAACCTAAAATCCTATATGCCCTACTACTAGCAACAGCACACTGCTTGGATGGCTTTAGAGACTGATTGACTATTACATCAAGATCCCTTTCCTTCATAACACTATTAACATTATTACCATCCAAATTCTACTTAAAACCTATCTGCCATTTATTTGCTCAACTCACTAAATTATCTAAATCCTTTTGTAAATCAGTAGCATCCTCTTCACAGCTAGCAACACTCAAGACCTTAATATCATCTGCAAATTTAAGTTATTTATTGACTATCCTTTCATCTATGTCATTGATGTAAATCAAAAAAGAGCAACGGTCCTAAGACTGAGACCTGAGGTACCCCACTTGTGACATTAATTCAGTTTGACTGTAATCCATTTGTAACAACTGTCTGTTTTCTTCCCTCCAGGCACTCTTCTAATATGCTAACTTATCCCCTAGGAGATTTATGGATGACCTTAATAAACTTAAAGACCTTGCACCATCCATTTTTATATTATGTTCTAATAGAAATACTAGTTAAATGTTTTTAAAAGTTTCAAATGTGCATATTTTTTATTCTAAAATGTTGAAATGGCTGAATGTGTGAGAATATAAATGGCATATTAAACAAATCAAACTGCCCTCTGTCATATACTTTTATACAACTTTATCTGTGCTTAATACTTGTTAGTCAAATACTGACTTTTCATGCTTTTTATTGCAGATTTAAATTGTAGATTATTTACAACCATCTTGATCATTTACAGTATGTAATGGATAATAAAGAATGTAAAAGTTTTTGAAAACAAAGAAAGACAGATATATGGAATGGACAGTCAGCTAGATTAAAACACTCAACTTGCTACCTTAAATTTGAATTCTTCTTTGAAAAATTTGTTGCTGACTTCTGAAATTGCTTTTTGGAAAAAACCCACAGGTCGCAGAACAAATACGATCTGGATAAGACCAGGAAAAAATCCCTAAAAAAGTAAAAATGTATTATCATATAAAACTCACTAAAACTTAAAAAACATTAATCTATAGGTCAGAAAATTGTGTGCATTTCTTTTTACTTATTATCATATAAGTAGATTAGAAGAAAAATTTTGAGTTGACATTTATTTAAAAAAAATATTAAATCAGAATATTAATATGTATCAAGTTATTTCATTTTGAACTGTGCTTTCTCCCTCACTTCCAAGAACAGAACTTTAACAAACAACTTACTTTCAATATAATAACATAAGAGAGATGAAATATTGAAATTTCATATTAAGTACAATAATAAACTTCAATAAATAACAGCAGCTGCATTAAACAATTATATAATTACGAAAACATTTAAAGACAGAATAAAAATTAAAGTTTTATTTCATATTATGCAGTTTTTTCTTAACTGCCAGTAAATTCCAATATTTGTTAACTAACATAAATAACTGACTCTGGTTGATGAACTACCTATACAACATCACTCCATAGCAATAGTTTACTCCATAACGAAAATTATAATACAAATACATAATATCAACAGAGTATCTTTTTAAAACCCCATTAAAACTTAATGCGAAAATAATGTAAAAAATGCATATTTACAATTATCCGATTCAGAAAAATTAATCCTGATTCAATCAATGAGGGCGGAAATTTGAACTCACAGATATCTTGAGCAGTATGGTTTTCACTGCACTCCATTTGTCATTTCTTCTATCTACAACTAATGCAAAGCCCAGGTCTGCATCTTGTACTCTGCAAAACATTAAAACTTGAAAATCTGGCAGAAAAGTTATAGAAATGAACTGACATACCACAACACACAACCATTAGTGTATAGTAGGTCTGCCACAACTTCTTTGTATTCTGATATTTATTCTACCACAGATTTGCTTAAGATAGAAAATTCATCAACTGACCAGCAACACTAACAACTGAATTAGTTGAAAAAGGATATATGTGATGTTGTTTTCCAGTGCAGCAATTTACAAGTTTTTAAGACATCAAATGTAACATCTGGAGTTGCAGTTTCAAAATTATTACCAAAGTAGGGTATTGAAAGAATCATCATTAAATACAGCACAGTTTGTTTGTAATTAAGCACAAAGCTACACAATGGGCTATCTGTGCTCTGCCCACCATGGGTATCGAAACCCGGATTCTAGCATTGTAAGTTCGCAGACATACCGCTGTACCACTGGGGGACAAATACAGCACTGATTACGATTCAACATTAAAATAATTACTCAAAGCTATTCTAAACTATTAGTCATTTTTCTCATTATCTGTTTGTTTGCAAATCACTTAGAAATACAAATCAATAAATAAGGTCATTATTAAACGAAAATATAGTATGGAAAAAACTGATTTAATCTCCTACTTACACCTTAAACAAAAATAATGCAATTTTTTTTTATTTGTAGTACAAATGGGAAAGAGAGAATTTGAAATACTTTATGACAGTAAGTTTTATCTTCAATGGTAAAATTGTGGTTTTGGTTTTTCTGCAATAATGCAATAATAAGGAGAACATGAGATTATGTTTTATTTTTATATGTGATACACTGAAAACAAACTAGTGCTAATTAAAAGGAGAATCTTATAGACTTTTGTATGTTTGACTCAGCCATTTGCTTAATGTTATTTGTGTGATATTACTTGATGATGGTATTTGCACCCAAGGTAGCTGAGGTATGTTGCTACTTAATGTGTTGATGTTCAAGGTTGTACTGAGCATCATAAGTTCAAGGACAACTTTGAGTGAGGGATATTGTGATAGTGAAATTGGGGAATAGTCTGAAGTGGACTTAAAATCAATTAGTGAACTTTGTTCTCCGAATATGGTAAGAGCTAACAGTCACAGAAACTAGCCTTACCTGTCAATTATGTGTAGATACATCTGGCTGAGTCTAGATTCCTAATAGCTGAATTGGTAGAGCATCATTCTAAAAAAACATTAGCATGACCCAAGTTTTCCAGATTGAAAAAATGGTCAAGACAAATTTCTTAACATCTTTATTATTGGTTATTTAACTGGTAGTTGTTGAGGGCCTACCAAACTAAGTGGAAGAAGAGTCAAACCATTTATATATATAAACTTGGCTCCATGACTGGCCTATTGTTGTATTGATATACAATGTGTTGAAAGCTCAAGGAGGAGCTCTGTTCTGCAAGTTGGGATGAGGAGTTGTCTAATTAAGACTTAACCTTAATACATCTCTGACAATTCTTGGGTTAAGTCATCATCAAAACAGATTTCTTAACTCTCTAACTGGCGTATTTTATGTCCAATTTCGTGATGTTATCTTTACAATTTGTGAAGAATATACATGAGATGTATGTGGTGTGATCTCCCATGAGTGTGACCCTATACATTAGGAAATCTTACTCCATGGGTTTTCTTTGGGTGCATTCTGAAAAGTGCTCATCTATGTAACTTTTGCACTAGTCCCCCTGCCTTTTAAATGTGGGATTGTAGCTATTATGTAAGCAGAGCTAAGGTATCCTATTGGAAATTAACATTTTCCTAAGCAGAAAATGTATTTCCGATAAATAATTACATCTTCTCACACTTCCCCCCATCCTCCCACTTCTGATGCATCTTTTTTTGCTTAATCTCAAAGTGATGATTGGGCTCTGCAGTATGGAGGGGGTCATCTACGTTAGGATGGTGTGTCACACTCTTATTAGTGGAGGATTGTTGCATGCTGCACTGCAGCTGTACCACATGTGAACATGTAATGTTGGGTGGGAGCCTCAAGGCCAGTGCCAGATGAAAGTTTTGCATGTGGAGGGCAGCACAGGTTGGGGAGGGCTGTTTTGTGAAAGGAGATAAGCATCTGTTGGAAATATATTGTTGCGTCAGCGAGGTCACGTAACTTGTATCACGCCACGTCCTTCTCGAACCTTCGTGAATTATCGGGAGACTACTAGATTGGGGGTAGTCTGGTATATAAAAGACGGTCACAACGTGACGGAATAAGGTAATGAGTAATTGAATGTATGCGGACAAAATATTGTT
>NW_013667247.1:5724-30046 GCF_000517525.1 Limulus polyphemus | reverse complement strand
ATATTATTCTCTAAGTCTTTATATAATTTTTTTAATATAGACCTCTAAGTGACATTATAACAGATCATAAAATAATCAAAGCAGAAGCTGCATGCACTTGTTTTTGCAAAAGATTAAAAAGCAAACTGCAAGTAATTCATAATGTTTTTCTTCAATATAAGAAATTATTTCATATGATACAAGTCTTTTTAAAAGACAGTAAAGTATGCTTATTTATAAGACATTGAATGACATTAAACAGTTTAATTGTAATTTTGATTAATTTGCATGACACTAATCACTGCTCATAAGTAATTGATTATATTGATTAATCAAGTTCATTGCCCAATCTACTTGTCATAAAGAGTGTGTTTTTCTTATAGCAAAGCCACATCGGGCTATCTGCTACGTCCACCAAGGGGAATTGAACCTCTGATTTTAGCATTGTAAATCCAAAGACTTACTGCTGTCCCACTGGGAAACACTTGTCATAAAGAACAAAGTAAAGAATAGCTGCTTAACACATGAAGTACTGGTAATTCAGTGGTTAGAGCATCTATCTCGAAACATTAATGTATGTCAGGGTATTAAATAACAAACAAACAAAATAAATAAATAAAAATATGATAAAAACTGTTAAATCATATGTTATTTTATTGTTCTTTCTTCTTTTTAAAAAATAAGACTTTCACAGTGATAGAACTTTAATAATGTTTTTTTTTTCAAATCAGTGTCTCCCATTTGAACAATAGCTGACAGAGAAAAAAGCAGTTCATCTCAAGATGCCATGGTGAAGACAAACTATCTTCCCTGTAAGAAAAAATGCCTGATGGTCAATTAATGTATCTGAGTATTGTGTGCACCAGAGTAAGAAAAATTGTGTTGTTTATGTGAGTGATTCTGTGTGTCCACACTGAACTGGAAAAAAATAGAAATTTTGAAAAATCTACATATTAAATGAGAGGGTAGCTAACTCATGGTGCCATCCTGTACCACAATATGATTTCTTTTTAATTTCTGTTTCTTCAGATTTTAGTTAACACAGAAAGATAATCAAGTAAACAACTAAAGTTCTCCTTACTCTAGCTGGACACAGAGCTGAGATGATTCTTATTGTTAATAAACTTGCTTCCTTTCATGAAAGGCAGCTAGGACTTCACTCATGATGTCTCAAAATAGATATCTGTCTTTTCTGTCAGCAAAGTGAGTAATGGCTCAGGGCTTCTTGCCCCTGTGATAAGGCAAGAGTGGTCTTAGGTCATGTGAGTGACATGTGAGCAGTCTGGCTTTGTTTGTTTTGTACATAAAAAGGTCAGGTTCTCTCCTATAAAGACAGATTTTGATAGTGAGACTGATTTCAAATAGTTTTGTGCTAAATAAATATAACAAGCATCTCTATCTTCTTATAATATTATAATACTTATTCTGTTTATGTGCAGGTTTCACATAATATGTGGTAGAGAAAGTCCTTAAGTTGATTTAGTTTTATCTGCCATTGTTCCTTTGTTATTCTGAACTAGATAATACCTGTTCTGCCTGAGGAGGAAGGCTATTGCTGCAATACTGTATGTTGTGCAAGAATCTTAACATAAATAAATATTATGAGGTACTTTGGAAAAATCTTCATTGTAAAGGGAAAAAGAAATGACAAGTTAACCATATTTTTCCAATTTCTTTATATTATGATTTTCAACAATAATATCAATAAATTGTATTGAATTAAATAAACTTTAATACCAAATTTATTCATATAACTATGAATATAACTATGGGAATAGAAATGCTGCACTCCAGTTAGATTCCAATAATCTCTTATTTTAGTACATTACAATTAGACACATTGTTTGGTATATTCTCATCATCATAATTACTTCAGTTTTTATTGATGCTATTTTTTTGTTTTACTTTTCTTTTGCTAACTGTATACTGAGATCATAAAAATAAGAGGAATAAAAACTGCTTGTTTCAGAATTTTCATGCAAAACTACACAAAGGGGTATATGAACCTTGCCCATAATTTTGAACTGTTAGACTATAAGGAAAGCATTTTGATAATAGAGTTAGAAAAGAAAACTACCTTTACACTCCAAATAATTATAAGAGAACTATTATTGTAACCAACATTTCACCTTTGTGGCTTCGTCACGGCTAGTACATAAAACTGTTTGATATTACTATATTCATTAAATTATAAAACTGCTTGTGATGTTCTTTTTATTGAGTCTGCCATAACATACCTTACTGTTGTTTCACTTATTGTTCTAATACTATATTATACTTATGATAGTAACTATATAGCTATACTAACATATGAGATATATTACTTCTATGAAATATAAAAATAAGAGAATCACAAAATAGTTTATGGTTAGCTACAAAAACAAAAAGTTGGAAAATATAAGCTGCTAAGAAACAAAAATTAAAGGTTAAAAGGATACAAGGTTTACTAGTAGTGTTAAAACAAATTGTAAGACTGTGTGACATGCCAGAGTATGTAAGTGTTAAACTAAAAGTAATAAATTTTGTCTGGTTTTATGGACTCCATATAGCTCAAGTATATGGCCATGGGAGGGTTTTAATCCACAGGTGTGAGAAGGTTTCAATTCCATTAGTAATTTTTCTGACAAACCATTTTCTTTTTCTAAACATTTGAGTATCTTTTTGATTTCTTCTTCGACCATCTTGACTGGATTTTTGTTTAATGTAGCATTGATGGATGCATCTTCAAGATGTTCTTCTATTTTACCTTTTGTAACTGTTTTTGGTTAAGACTACAAAACCTTTCCCTTTGTTTGATTCTTTTCTGGTTAATTTTTCATTGGTTTGGAGCTCTTTTATAGCTGCATTTTCTGCTGGTGAGATGTTATCTTTTTCTTGATGGTTTTTTTGTGTAGCTACAATATTTTGATCTAGTGGCATAGGAAGGAGATCTTGTGCCCCATGGTTGTTGATGTTTTTTGTGAGTCAAATGGGTGATTGTTGAATGATAGATGATACTGATTATCTTCTTGGTGATTTGTATCTCCCATGGGGTCTTGTTTAGTAGAGGATGGATGTGTTGTCTGAAATATCTTTAGAAATTTTACTTGTATCTTCTTTTTTTTCTAACTTTATTATCAAAATGTATAAATCCCATCAGTATGCATTACAAATTTTATAAGGACTGCAATGAGTTTATAGCACTCACCACCAACTCTTGGTTTACTCTTGTGTGACTGAACAGTTGAATTTGACCATAACTTTTATAGCAAACCCACAGCCCCAGTGTGCAGAGTGAGTTCCTGCAGCAACAGTTCTTCAAACCATGAACTCACAGATTCACAGTCTGCTCAAATATATATAAAGAAATAAGTAAAAAAAAACGTTATGATTTGATACCAGGCACTGTAACTTTAGTATTTTCTTTCTTTTCTGAGCATTGAAATATGTCCAAATACAATTTATGATAAATAAAAAAAGCATTAATATGATAATAATAGGGAACACAAAATTATACCCAATGCAATATGTAAAATAGGTGCTGAAAAAAATTTGAAAGTAGTATAGTCTACATGTTATAAATACTAATGGTATTCATATCTCTTTGTGGTGTTGAGAGAAAGATAGTAATAGCCCATTCTTTATGTTGGAAGTTCCATCTAGCCCGTCCCCCTCTTTCTGATATGTGTGACTGGAATACAACAACAATATAGGTTTTGCGGTTGCTATCAAGTGATTACACTGTGTCCAGAATTAGGCTTCTACTGAAGCAGTATTCCAAATAGCATATACACTAGTGTCTTTCATAAGTGGTGTCTCGGTTCATATGCATTACAGATAACATTAATTAGTTAACTTCACTCACCACCAAATCTTGAGTTACTCTCGTGTGACTGAACAAGTAACATCATTTAGTTAACTGCAACTCCACTTATTACTGTTCCTCATTCAATCCATTGCTACAACTTTAATATAGGCCTATATACTTTTGTACCACAAAAAGTGTATTGTTTGGGGTGGGGGCTCTTTCATCTATGATATATGTCGACTGCAATGTTCTAAGTGACATATACTGAGGTACAAGGGATCTGGTGTCAATAATGGCATAAGATAGCTCATATCAGATTTGTAAGAAAATTTATACAAGTAGGCATTCATAGGCATTGGTCTCCTAGGAAGCATTGATGAACACCTTCTCAATCCCAGAGGTACCAAGCTTCCAAGCAACCCAGCATTTGACCATACCACCCTTGTTGATGCTACACAACGAGTAATCACGTTGAGCCAAGAAGAAATGGGACCCATTCATCAGATGTTGCACTAAAGGATGCAGTGGAACTACACATTGTCCATGTCAGATGTGCTCTCACCTCTGATGAAAGAGGTGCTCTGCTTGCAAGAGGGCCAAAGCCAGGGTGACTTAAAATCCACCAATGTGGCCAACCACAAGATAGTAGTAGCAATGGAGAATATGCTGGTGGGAATAAGGTGAGAGAGAACAGAGCCTCACACTGATTCTGGGTTATTTTTACATTTTTGTATATTATTAATAGATGTATATATATAGATTATTCAATTTTAAAGTATTGTGTGTGTATATATATATATATATAATATATATATATATTAAGTTCATTACTATTTTATAGTGCTGATTTTAATTGCCTATTAAGAATTAATGTAATTAATACTGTTAAAGCTATTTATTTCATTATATATAGGTAACTCTTTGTATATTCTTTAAAATTCTCTCCAGTATTTTTTCTTGTCAAGGATTATTTCAATTAGTTAAATGGTTAGTTTTGTGATGTATTTTCATTAGACTAATTTGATTATGGTGTTCTTAACCTTATCCTTTTGTGTGTATAAGAAATTTTTACATTTGATTATTTACACATTGTTTTTTTTATTAGTGTAAAGGGCTTCATTTAAGTTTATGTATATTGGTAAAGGGTATTCTTAAATGTATTCCTATCACTTTTAATAGTTATTTTGTGTAAAGATTGTGGAAATTTTTCTTTCTCTATTGGCCATAGAAGAGTAGTGTTTTTGTATTTTGTTTGATTATTGGAGAGTATTCTCATTCTTAGTTTCAATGATGTAGTCAATTGTTTTTTGGTTTGTTTTTCATTTACTGTAATTAATGTATTGATCCATGTGCATCTATGTTAAAGGGTTTATACTTTATAATAAAATGTAGTGTATCAGACTACTCCTTCCTAAGCAGGGTAGGTGATCATTATTAAAGTAATTTTTATATGTATATTGTTGCGTCAGCGAGTCACATGACTACTGTGACGCAACGTTTCTAGAACTATCATGTACTTTGGCGAATGCTCTAGTATTTGCTAGATAGGGTAGGCTGGTATATAAAAGAGGGGAATGTAATGTGTGTGGGTAGACAGTGAGTAATTGAACTGCAGTCAGAGAGCACGAGAGACGTTACAGCGTTTGTTTAGCGCGATTGTTGAAGTTGAGTGTATCGGTAAAGTTATATTTGGAAAGAATAAACCAGTTTTTATTAAGAAAGAACTTGTGTCGCTTAAGTTTCGTCGGAACGAAGTTACGGAAAATCAATTAACAAACGGAGACGTAACAATATAATTTTCTATGTTGAAGGATATTCTGATATGTGTATGACTTGTTAAATGTTTTTTTGTGTGTGTGAGTATATGTGTAGTTATTATTTTATTTTATTATCTAAAATTGATGATGTATTATATAAGTGATGTATGAAGGGTTTTCATCATATTATTTCAATGTTGATAAAAAAAAGTTTCATTTTTATGCCATATGTATTAATAAGTTTCTTTTTTTTATATATATATATTATTCTTATTGTATTTTTATTATTTCATTATATTACATTTTTAAATTATAGTTAAAGAGTTCTTGATTTTTGCTGTGTGAATTGTAGTCATCCATGATGGGTTGTGACATCCCTGTTGTTTATCTACCTGTTTATGGGGGAAAGAGAAAGCTAATGTGCTTCTTGACCATAGTGTGAGTGTGAAGTTAATTGATTTCCACATTAAATGTAATTGTCAGCTTAAGGTCAAGCCTGAAACAGAAGGAGAAGGAAATGTGTGGTATGCAGGCATACCATGCAATTTATACATTCTTATACTAATGTAGAAATTTTCAAAAACTTTCGTTTATTTTAAGTCTATGCAGTTTTCACATAACATGTGGTTCAGAATACCATTACGTTGACTTCGTTTTAACTGTCTTTGTTCTCTACAGAAAATTCCTGCTCTGCCCAAAGAGAATATTGCTGTAATGCTATATATTGTGCTGGCACAGTGGTGTGTTCGTGGACTAACAATGCTAGAAACCAGGTTTCGATGCCTGTGATGGGCAGAGCACAGATAGCCGATTGTGTAGCTTTGTGCTTAACTTCGAACAAACAAGCAAACGTAAATTGTGCAAGAAGGTCAATGACAGCAGTGCCCTTCACTGATAGAGCAGTTGTAATCTAGACATTACGGCCTTCCCTATGTTAAATCAGAATGCAGAAGACATTCCGTGTCCAAAAAGTAAGTACACACATTGTATTTTTCCACTGATGTAAATAAAAATTGCAGTCTGTTTTCATACTTGAACTCAGTTAGTCTAGTTAAATTCAGATATACTTCTTAATCTATCTTGCTACTCCTTCTGTTATAAAGTGGATTTATGTAAAGCTATTGAGGAAATAGTTAACCTGACAATACCACAAGTTTAAACAGCTTATTACTAAATCAGTTATTATGAAAAATTGACGAAACACTAGCAAGAAGTAGATCTGATCTCAAACCGAATTGCATTTTCAGTTTCTTTATGTAAACTGGTGTCCAAAAGTAAAGGAAGAAACTGTATTTTAAAATATTGATATATTACAACAAATGTTTATATACTGCTACTCCAATGATCCATGATAAACAGAATTTTACATACGTTTACATTCCAATCCAATTTTTCAACAAAACGATTTTTTCTATTAACAGAACAAAGTCTTATTTCTGTACGTTAAACTTCATAACATGAACTCTTTTGTTTGTTTGTTTAGCGCAAAGCTTTACAATGAACATCTGCGCTTTGTCCCCAGAGGGGAATCGAACCCCGTATTTTAAGTCCTGTACTTTTACCAATGACCCACCGGGGAAAAACATGAACACATCTATTTTTGTGGTGTTCATCACTGGGAGTTATACGAGGATCCCCTCACATTTTTGAGCTGCCTAACTGGTCTATACAATCTTAATGACGACGTTGATTTAACAATTGGAACCTACCAGTAACTATGGCATATTTGGCGTGGAGCAATTCTCCTACTTCACGTACTTTCAAGTTACTGCCATTTTCTTCCATAGTCTCATCTGAAAGTAAATTAAATATAGTTTTAAAGCAAAAACTACTAACGTTTCTTATGTAGCACTACATACAAGCACTCATCATTCAGCCACTCTCAAACATATTCGTATTCAAAAATAATAGTATTAATGACAACTGTAAACGTTTCTTTCAACTATTCTAAAGTTCAGAAAAGAGCTGTACAAGAATAAATACATCAGACTAACAGCTTTAATCGTTTGTAGTTAAACACAAAGCTACACAATGAGCTATATGCACAGTATATTCCCACCACGGGAATCGAAACCCTGTTTTCAGCGTTATAAGCCTTCAGACTTAACGTTGAACCATTGGCGGACAGACTCACAGCCATTCTGCATACTTTCAATAAAAATCACGACATCAACCAATTAAAATGAAAAATATTACCGTAAGTTTCAATAAATGAAAAGCTCTGACGTAAATCCACATGTTTTTAAATATAATTATCTACGCCATTAATAATCCGGCATATCTCGTGATAGTATTTAAACTTCTTACCGGGACTGACTTTGAAAGTTTTCTCTTTTGGTTTATTTACAGAAATTATAAGAAAACGTGCCCGTTTCTCCCCAGCTTTCATTTCTCAATAACAGAATAACATGACTTTCCACTCGAAATCAACATGCGGTTTCAATATGAAGCGCATACGTTACTTACAAGTAAAAATTCGGTTAATGGTTTATTTCGTTTAAAGCTAAGCACAAAGCTACACAATGGGCTATCTGTGCTCTGCCCACCACGGGTATCGAAACCCGGTTTCTAAAGTTGTATTTCCGCAAACGTACCGCTGTGTCACTGGGGGGGGGGGGTCGATTAACGGTTTAGTTTGAAGCCTAAATCTATAGTCGAAACTATTGTTCAGAATCGCACATTAAGTAAAAACAACAACTTGGAACTACATATCATGTTTTCCAGAACATGAAACTGTGTTAAGCTTCGAGATACTTACTATCAAATATTAAATACATACCAATTTCTAATTACAAATTTCATTAATTCTGCCTCATGAATGCCGGATTTAGAAGGAATGCAACTTCAACCCATACAATTGCATGGGGTCTCAAGCATCAAGGGGTATCAATTATGAACCACCCTAAGAAGGGGACCTCTAATACAATTTTGAATTAATGTCTCTCAGTACTTTCGCATGTACATGTATTTACTTTATTCGATTTTAAGGTGTAAAATGCTGAATCTGGCAAAGCCAGAATTTTATTAGGCTTGTATACAAATAGCATATTCATGGACGTCGGCAGAAAGGGGGATAATTTCTGAAATCAATAACACATGTAGGGCTAAGTTGTGTTTGTTTGTTGTTACGCACAAAGCTACACAAAGGGATATCTGTGCTCTGCCCACCACGGGTATCGAAACCCGGTTTCTAGCAGTATAAGTCCGCAAACATACCGCTGTACTAATGAGGGGGGGGGGGCTAGGGCTAAGTAAGCCGTGAGTCGATACACGGTTCATAACAAGGTTCGTGTCAGATTGAAGAAATACATTAACAAATTAAAGAAGTTATGAATACAAAACTGTAAACCCATGTTCAGCAACACTAGATTTAATTTTCCGTGACTATCAAAAAGCAATTTACGTTCAAAAGGTTCGCACCCGATGACTCCTCCCGCTTGACGACGCCCATTACATTAGACTTTTGGCTGACACCATGGGCTAGCCCTGCAAGTCTTGACATTGAACAAAAGGTCGTTTTCATCAATAATTTGGTGCAGACAAAACGATAAGCCTAAAATGAAATTTTTATCCATCTCTGTAGTTTGACATCCTTTAGTACTTATTTTTGTGGTGTGAAATCCGTAAAGCTGAGAGATTTGTGTTAATTAAAAGTCATTTAGTTTAACACGTCTAATTTTTCGTTTATTCAAGTAATAAAATAACGATAAATGTCGAATGATAAATAACTCCACTGTACCACATTATCAGAGACAAAATAGGTCAAATGCGCTTTACAAAAACGATCAACCTTTTGTGTGTGTGTGGACGGAGGGGAGGTTGAAAACTGTATTACATGGTTGTTTAAGAGCAATTTTCTTTATTTTGACATATGTATTAACCTAGCGTTTTCGCTGTGCATTGTGTTGTTTATATAGACCTCTGACCATTATGAAGACGGAAACGTTAATTCTTCTTCTGGATATAAGCTTTCCTTATTACCACAATGATTTGTCTTTAATTATATTTAGTATTTCAACTCTTGCAGTAATTGTGGGATTATCTTCCGATGGGATAGCGGTAAGTTTACGCATTTACAATGCTAAAATCCGGGGTTCAATACCCCGCGGTTGAAATAGTAGATGGCTTAGTATGGCTTTACTCTAACATAAACAAACAGACGGGTTTACCCAACAACACATGATTCTAAGGTAAAATGTATGTGTACTTCCATTTTGCATGTGAGGTTCACGAAAAAGAAATGTAATTACACAGATGACGTATCTCCATCATTGTGTGGTCCCATCGTAACAGACATTTCTTTCATTAAAATAATATACTAACTGTTTTCCCTTTATGTGAAATGCTGTTTGTTTTTGGCCGAGTTGTTTAATTGAAATGGTATTGTAATAAGACTTTATATTATGTAATTTCAAATTTGTTCATTGTGAATTAATTGTTTGTTTGTTTGTTGTTGAATTTCGCGCAAAACTACACGAGGGCTATCTGCGCTAGCCGTCCCTAAGTTAGCAGTGTAGAAGGCAACTAGTCATCACCACCCACCGCCAACTCTTGGGCTACTCTTTTACCAACGAATAGTGGGACTGACCGTCACATTATAACGCCCCCACGGCTGAAAGGGTAAGCATGTTTGATGGGACGGGGATTCGAACCCGCGACCCTCAGATTGCGAGTCGAGCGCCCTAACCACCTGGCAATGCCGGGCCTTGTGAATTAATCCAGTCAGTTCAACTAGCAGCGTGACTTTACTTTTATTTTCATATTATTTAAGCAAACAAAAGCTGGTAGAATTTGTATTTGTTTTTATGTCAAAGCTACCAAAGCTATCTGCCATCATCCCTAATTTTGAGTGACTGATGACCAGAAGGAAGGCAGCCAGTCAGCAGCACCCTACCGCCCAAACTAAGGAATTGACTGTCACTATTATAACGTACCCACAGCTTAAAGTAAGAGGAATATTTTGTGGTATCGCACGGATTCGAATCTGGATCACCAGCTCCGAAATCCAGAGCTCTACCACAGGATCAACCCGCGCCTGCAATTAGCAGAAACTTTTCAATGAAAACAAAATTTTGAAGAAATAATAGTGATAAACATCTTAACATATGTACATTATGTGACGTCAGCAATTATACTAAAATTTCTAAGTAACAATTTGGGAAACTTGCTACTATGTATTCTTTGGTTAATTCTGACCTTTCGAGAAATTAAAAGTGATATTAGTTCACAACCATTCCATATATAAAACATGGGCAAAGAAAACAATAACAAAAAACAAATTAGGCTTACGAAAATGTTGTATAAGGAAAATCTTGAATAAAATAAAAACTAAACTGACACTTAGCCAACCAAATGAGTAATAAATCTTACCCTTAGGCGCATCTTGTTAACTTTTGTTTATGTTTTCGCATTTTCTTAGAGTTTATTTTTTACCTGTACATACAGGCATATCTTGTAAACATACTGGTGAATAGAAATATTCCTCCAGTGAAGCAGGTAAACGTGATTCCAAATACACAGTCTATTTTAAACTGTAAGCTAGAAATTAGCTCACGGTGATGAATCCGTGAAAATAGCTTCGTGGCTGAGTAACGTACAATCACTTTTATAACAGAAAGTTATTTTCTTTAAAATACGTACGCCCTACTAAGTTTAAGTAAAATTGTTACCTATAGAAATACTTTAATGTTTGTTACATATGATATATATATATATATAAAAGCTTCAGCTTTATACTACTTTTTTTTACTCTCTGAATAAGACAATAGCACTTTTAAAACAAATGATACGGCATATTGGGAAACAATTCGTTAAAGTTTGTTTATTATACTTGAAAAAAACTAATAATAGATATATAGTATTGGATATTAATTAGGGAAGGTATAAGTGATACGTTTCAGGAGTCATAATAAGTGAATAACTGCAACTAAATGGTCGTTTAATCTTTAGTACAAACCTTATTACATAAAATACAAAGGAAAAGTGAACATGTTGCAAAAGGCACGTGTGTGTTGTATTCTCTTCAAACGTAACAGTACACTTTGTTTTTATGCTACCATGGGTTTAATAATTCACACACATACATATATAATTATATGATTGTGAAATATAGATTGAAATGTCCTATATTACTCCCCAGAAATTAGCTGAGTCTTTCTGGTTGCCTTTTGACCTTCTCAGTTTCCATATAAATCCGATTCAACAGAACATGGCGGGAATTTCGGTATGAGTCCTGAAAATCGAATTCGGGAAGAGTCCGGGGTTCATGGAAACCGGGGGTGTTCATTAATTAAATTTATCTTCACCTCTGCACGAAAAAAGGACAAGGGGTAAGAGTGAAAGTTGAGGTTGTATTCAACAGGCCTACAATCGAAATTCTGAAAACCACAGACGACTTGATAGTAAGTTTCTCTTGAAAATTGAGATTTAATAGATTAAATTTGAAGATCATACAGCTTTAACAATATTTGTATCGAGACTTTGTGTGGTTAAACCATGACTGTAAGTGTTCCATCGGCATCTTTATTGGTTCCAGGTATTGTTTCACTACACTTTCTACATTCTCGGGATCACTGTCTTGCTGAAAATAAACCCCTACCAACACGTCTTGTTTCTGAGTGAATAACATAATGGATAAAAATCTACTTGCAACCTTTCAGCAGTCAGGGTGTCATTAATTTTGTATAGATCTCAAACACCAATGGCTGAAATGCAGCCCACACTAGTACTAGCCACCCAAGGTCTTCACTGTAAAGAGAATCTTCCTCCATCTTTACTCATCCCATTATTTGACGTCTGATACCAGTTACAGCTTCTTGGTTTAAATATATTTCCTAAGCAGTGGTTTTTCAGCAGTTACACATCCAATGAGGCCAATACGTGCTATAGATATTCTACTGTTATGAAGGTAACACTCACACCTGTAATAACAGCTGGTTAATTGGTAAGATCTATACAATATTGTAAGGTATCACGTGAATAACATATTCTAAGTTACTTAACATCAATTTTGAAGAGTTTGTGCTTTCTGCCTCTGCTGCTCCCATTATCAACAATACTAAGTTCACGTACACTTTTTGGAGTTTTCATTCATTTCCTAGTGCAACATTAAATTTGACCTCAGTCTCTCGCACAGGGTAGTTTCACCAGCCAAATCTTTGATTTCTATAGGTGTGTGTGCAGCATTTCTGTTCCAGAAGTCATGAATGCATTCACTACGTTATTGCTGGGAAAAGTAAGACTGTTTGTTGTTTTATGGGCATCATGATGATGTGGTACTGTCTGATTGGCTGGATGACAGCCAATCCCAGTGTAAACTATTAAAACATGACTTTACTCTGATGCAGTTCAATTTTACACAACAGAGGAGAGCAATCCCATAACATTGTCTTTTGTACCAATTTTATTCACTGTTCTCTTACTTACTTGCAATGCTGTATATGTGAGTTTAATTTCATTACGCATCAAAGACAAGCTACCGATTTGCAAGTTGTTATTCCTGTTAACATAGTTATAATAAACGGAATGGTCGTGCTATAATAATTTTAACTAATAATGAACCACGATAGAAGGTCTCAAAATATACAGGACAACTATAGGAATATTTTCGCAAGATAAAAGAGAAATACAGTGATTTTAGGGTAAAAAAAGGACAATATTAAACCAAAAATATTGCACATTATCACTAATACTTTGAGAAATCTGAATATGTGGTGGAACTGGTAGATGAGACACGTTCAGGTTGCGATGGTTGAAAAATAAATCTCTACTGAGTTTTATCCTTTCTTGTGAGAGCGAATTTAATATGTTTTGCACACTCTACATGTCGAGAATTTGCCATATACACATATTGCCACCTGGTATAGTTTTTTTTTTTTGGTGCAGAATGTCTTGATATGCATCTGTGTTGTCTGTTTGACACCACTCACTTAATGTCACGTTATTACAGTCTGTGGTGTTTAATCAATATATGTTGAACTTCGTGTTTGGACAGGATATCTTTAGTTTCATCAAACTTTGTTGGAAACCACCAGTTTAATTTCTCTGGAAAGAAAATCAATCTCGTAATTTTCAAGCTGAAATTCGAAATGGAAGCTACATAGTTCTCAATATGCACCAATATATATATTACAAAGCTGGAACATCTAGTTCCGATTTCTTTGTGAATGTTAATTTATCTAGTGCAGACCAATTATCAACCAATATTTCAGAATACAGCATTATTCCAGTAAAGTGTGTAGAAAAAAAATAGAAAAAAAATTAAAGGTTGCTCATAAATGTCAAGTTAAGAAAATCAACCTATTTAAATAAAGATATTGCATTGGTCAAGCCATACTTGCAACTATTATAAGTCTTGTATTGCTTGAAAAAACTATAAAAAAAATATTTTTCAAATACACTAGATATGGTTTACTCCGTATAAACATTTTTCCGTTAGCTATTTGTGGCATAGAATGTCAGCTGTTTTAATAGTCGGTCTAAATACATGGTGTTTTTAGTACAGAAATAATGTATAGCTAAGGTCACATCAAATATGATGGAATACTTGCAGCAAAGTTACAGGAAATACAGGAGTTTTTAGGCTAAATACAGGAAAGATAGGACATGAAAGTTTTTTACAAAAATTACAGGACACCTGAAAGGCCTGTATAATATAGACTAAAAGGTAAATATACCGATAAGTACATAGTGTAGATATACAATGAGATCAATAGAAAGATAAATTGATAAGCCTACAGACAGAAATAAGTAATAGGGAGATAAAGAATTTATTGTTCAAAAGTTTCAGGCACAACCTTGGGTCATTATAATATGTATCAAAAAAAAAAAACTTCAGTGCCCTATAATTTTAGCACACAGTCCATATTACCGAGCAATGTTCGTCTTAAAATTTTCATTAATTCACTGTGTATTAAGTAAATGCGTTAAAGTATTTTTAATATTTTTCTACACCACCCAAGAAATAGAATGTCAGAAAAGCATATATATCCGTCTCCGAAGATAAAGTAGTGATTTTATACTAGACTAAAAACGAACAGTTATCGATTCTAAGTCAAGCTACTGAAAACCAAAAAAAGGTTCTCTGTACGTTATTAGAGATGAAAAAAAAGTTAAGCAGAAAGACAGATAAGGGTATGACATTTTATCGTAATTAATCATGTGGAAATACCCAGGAAGTACAATTTTGTTTTTCAGCTGAAGATGTTTCCAAACTGAGTTGATATATATATATATAACCATATTAAGTGTGTGTCAGCTTCTTTACATAACACAGTTTTGAAGTTAAAAATCTGCTTATATCGAAAGACGTAATACAGAGTCAACATTAACTTAAAAAGCTTTATCTTTATATCTGTTTTGTATTTATTAATTTGTCAATACTGACAAAAAACTAATAAAATACCAAAATAATATTTGTAAATTTTTCTCTTTCAGACAAAGTAAATTTTCCAAAGTTTTAAAATGTCTTATGAAATCATAACAGGGGTATAAATGCATTTTAAAATAACCAACGTCTTTTGTTTTTTCTTTGTGAAGTGGCTGACTCGACAGACAGTCAGGCAATCCAAACAATTGTTCATGTTCACGTTGAGAAATCTTTTTTTTGTTCACAGTAAAACCTTTTTTCTTACATCTTCCTCCAATATGTAGATAAACAAATAGAAAGAGACAAGACAGCTATTTTTCAATGTCTCGTACAACACTTAACACACATCAAACTGTAGTTATGTATTACATACACAAGACTTAACATTTAATTATATAAGTCGATATTGTTCAAATTGTGTCAAAAGTACCAGATAGTCGGGGTCACGTGAAAAAGTTTTTAACACTGAATCCAACACTTTCAAATAACCACATGTAATAAAGATGAAACGTCATTAACAATTGACTTTTAATTTAACTGATTAATTTAAATAGTTTGTAAGTATTAAAGCCTTACATAAACATATATATTGTATTATTGTTTATTGTGATACCTTTCTGAAAAACAATGTTTCTAACCCACTAACGTATGAACTATTTTTGAAGTAGTGTTGTAAAAGTTTCTTCGGCGAGTTTTGTTTGATTATTTGGTTAAAAATAATGCAAGGTCCAGTTAACAAAAAGGATAGCATTTCATCTCTTCTAATACAGCTTCTACAAGCTCACCAAGTGATAGACCTAACTCGCAAATAAAACTACACAGTCATTTGTTAAATTTCTTCGCGTATCTACAGCATTGAAATCAAAACTGGCTAAAATACTTGCTAACTTTAGTCCCTATTACTCAGTACATTGTTGCCCGATGAAAGCTCTGGTAAGAGGGCCGAAAGCTCGCAAGTAAAAGAAAAGTACATTTTTTAATGTAGATAAAAGTCCGTGTATAATTCTATATATAGTTTATCTACGTTATGAATCTTAAAAAACAACATTCACTAACTAAGTAATTGATCAACAAGACTGTGACAGAATATTAACTCGCTGGTGTTTTAACACTATAACAATATTTTATTTTATATCTAGACGCTCAAGAAATTTCTAGACGTCACACATTATCACTACGCCATGCGAAAACTTCCCATTGCAACCCCCCCCCCCCCAAGAGGGTGCCCACCACGGGTATCGAAACCCGGATTCTAGCGTTGTACGTCCGCAGACATGCCGCTGTACCACTGGGGGGGGGGGCTAAAGAAGGTCTAAACTAAAATATTAAAAATATAATTCACAACACTAATCCATCCTTGGATTGAGAAGTCCCCTGAACAATCTTAATACATAAATAACATAACAGTACACTAAAGTTAACACTCCATAAATAACAATAAAATTACTCTTTAATGTCAACAGTACTGATATTTATACTTCTAACATAGATTGACATTACAATTATTAAACCAAAGTACAATCTTTATTTCAATTAACAAAGCAGTATATCTTTCTTTACTCTGATTTATATAGTCTAAATTGTCTTGTCTTCAAATATTTTTGTTTGTTTTCTATTCCATGGCTATAGTACGAAGATGGGATGATCTCTTGTCCTTTACTGTCACGTGACTGGAGGAGTTTTCTCCAGGTAGATGGTCGACGTAATTATTTAGTGGCTCAATCCTTCGTGGTACAATAGAAGTGATTTCTCCTGGAATCTCAAGCGTCTTATTTGTGGTGAAATCTTCACTGAAGTTAAGCAATTAGTTGCTTTCCTCTCACGATCCTTCCAAAGACAATCACGTGGGGTGATTCTCGGTTTGGACCACCTATTCTTTTGGATTCTCCGCTGTTCAACTTCAGGTCGGCTGTCTTCATTACCTTATGGACCAGTCTTTATTGTTACTTGAAGTCAAAACTTTGGTGTAGTAATTATCATACATTCCGTGGGAATTTCCTGGTCATAGACTGTGAAACTATTTGAAACTAGTCTAACCTCACCTTCATGTTTAAGCATGAAATCAATTCCCAATATTCACTTTTCCTCGATGTGAATTAATCACACATCATGTTGTATAGAGAAGTTTTCCACAGTGAGGATGTCATCCAACTTTCTTTTTGTTGTAACTTTATGTCCACTTGATGTTCACATCAATTAATCTCCTTCCTTCATCTCTGTAATTAATTTCTCACCTTTCTTTAACAAATCAGGTCGAACAATTGTAACTGTAGAACAACACACTGCATAGCTTTACACCAATAAACTCACTGACTTGTAGGTTGGTTTCTTTAAATAATACACTTCTTATTTCTACTAGGGCAGATGGAGTTTTCTCATCCTCAAGATGTGTAATGTCCGTAATTTCCAAACTTATAGCAGTTTTATTCTCCTGTTACACTTCGGGAGTAGTTTCTAGCAATATATCTTCTTACGTCACAGTTGAAATAATTTTGTTCTGTGGTTTACTTCCTCCATCATAAGTAAATAGCACTTTAATTAAGAGGCTATTGTCTGCAGTACCTAAAAATATGCTTTTTCGTGTAGTTTACTTTTTCCATTCTGAGTTAACAGTAGTCTAATGAACCGTTCGAGATCGTTTAGACCTTCATTGGAGAAAATTGATTTTTTTTTCTAATATATGATCTGATATGTTCATAATTCCTTGATGGTGAAATCACCTGTTTATCTGCAGCTTTAACTGATTCAAGTTCCATTTCCAACTGGACAGCTTCCTTTAATGATGTCCACCTACTTTATTTTGGCATAACTTGTATGTCCTCATCCATTATGGTATCAATAGATTTGTCATGTGCCAAAGAATTCATTATTTCACGTAAAGTATCCGTATAAGATAATATGCAAGCCTTTCCACATCCTCTTAGAGTTTGGCTAAAGTCTCGTTCTTCCTCCTTACCCTGTTCCTAAATTTTACTTGGAAATTTCCTTCTGGTGTGATACTTCAAATTTGTTTGATAAGGCAGCCACTAGTACCTGATAGTTGTTATGGCTTTCAGATGGAAGGTTGATTAATGTTGTTAAAGCTAGTCCTTTTAAGTGAGCAGCTAGATTAATAGCTTGGTGTTGCTATTCCTTCCAGTTATTTTGGAAATAATTTCGAACTGGGCTTGATATGCTTCCCATAGCGCCTTTCCATTATAATTTGTTGGTTTCTCAATGGGAAGATGTTCTTCAACCGATCAGCCAAATTCTGGAACTGGATGAAGTAAGAGGCTAGTCCAAGAAGCCCTTACAGTCATAGGTAGCACAGCAACAGCAGTAACAAACACAGACCAGTTAATGGTGTTTGAGGTTGGAATTCTTAAACACAATAGGAAAAGGGTATAGGTGGTTTGGTGCTTGCATTTGCCAGTTCAGTTTCAAGATGTTTTAATCTGGTATTAATGTTATTTTGTACTTCCGTTTTGTAACTTCTTTGACCTCCTTTTGTACTTCTTCAATCTTGTTGTTATAGACATACTGTATTTTATAGATATATTTTTGAACTACTCCGATTTCGCTCTTATAATCCTTCTGCACATCTCTAATAGCGTTTCTGATATTGTCTCAGATAAGATTTATTTTTGTTCTCAATTATAATTTAAATCTTATGTCTCTTCCTTTTAACACACTTCTCTTAAATTTCTCTTCTACCTCTTGATCCACTGTTCATTTACTATAATTATCTGTCTCTTGTTGGATTTCTTTAAGTTTTCTATAACTTTTTCCAATCTTCTTTTTCTCTCTTCTTAATCTTCTTTTAATTTTGTGTGATTTTCCTCTTGATTTTTTAATACCGTTTCTTTTTGCTTGTTCCTCTTTCTACTGTTTCATCATTTGAAGCTTAGATTCTATTTTGTTTTCAATAAGTGTTATAACGGTTTCTATAGTTGGGAGTTTTTGTTTTATTATTCGGTAAAAATAATCCAGCCCAGTCTAGTTAACGAAAAGGAAAGTATTTTATTTTTTCTATTACAAGTTTTACAAGTTCACCAACCGATAGGTCTAACTTGCAAATATAATTAAACAGCCGCTTACTCGTTAAATTTATATTTGTATCTACGGAAAAAAAACTTAAAACTGGCCAACCCACTCCTTAGCTCAGTAATTGATCAACAACACTCTAATCGACTCACTTACTAAGTGAATAACTAACTCATTGGTATTTATATATTATTGCAATACTTCCCCTCATGTTTCTAGAAAATTCAAGACGTCACATCAAATCTAGACAATCAGGAAATTTTCAAGGCGTTGCACATCAATATTACAATATGCCAAAATTCCATCTAGCAAAACAAAAATTACAGAGCGTCTAAATTAAATTATAAAAATCATAATTCTCAAAAGCAGAAACAGATAATAATCATATTGCTTTGGTGGACCTAATTAGTTCTTCACTTCTCAATCCATATTTTAAGCACGTGATAATTTAATTTTGTTTTGATTTAAACCAGACAACATATTACCTCTATGCTAATCGTTTAAAAACTGACAACTTTTATAATTTAAGTTAGAATCTTGACAAAATCAAAATGTTCTTAGTATAAGTACGCCACAACTCGTTCTTCAGTCATATGTTTTGTTTGTCATTCCTGTAGTGGATTAAATGTGTATTTAAATAACTGGACAATGATATTGCTTATCTCAACATGTTATATTAAAACGTTTAAATGAACGTACACGTTTGGCGCCAGTACTTAGGTCAAAGTTCATACACTTTTCAACTTTGCTATGTAATTTTACATATCGTGTGCCACCGGTGTTCAAAATATCATTTCACCCAGCAGTCCCAAAATACCCACTTGCGCCTACTAACAATGAGACCCTATCTCTAACCGTACCTGAGTAATTTCAAATGAAAATTGTAGTACACACACGTTGGCATCAGAAAAAAAAATGCTATCTAAAAATTCAAGACTCATTTTTTTCTAGATTATACATTTCTATAAATAGGTATTACTTTGGCAAATAAAAATTAACTTAACGTAAGTTATCCTTCGAATTCGATGGGATTTATTACATATTTAATATATTTCTTTGGAGGGGAAAAATGTCTCCACACTAAAAACCGGGTTTCGATACCCGTGGTGGGCACAACACAGTGTATAGCTTTATGCTTAACTACAAATACACAAAAACACTGGGAAAAAAAAAAACATTTCTCTAATGACTAATGTCTCATAAAACCCTATTAATTATATGCTAAAAACCTGACATAACACTATGAAAATATAGTCTATACGATTGTTTTCAAATGTTGTTTACAACGAACTACAACAAACAAAATACTAACAGCACAAAGTATATTTGTAGGTGAACCTTGAAAGCATACTAATGCAAGTAATTAGCTATAACAATGCCATTCCGGTGTAAAACAAGCTATGCAACTTTTACTTTTAGGTTTATACTTGTGTGTGGTATTATATATACAATAATTACATCAAATAGATCTTCAGCTTTCTACCTCAAAACTTTAAAAGGAGATAAATAGCATTACTTACGGGCAGAAAACAATCAGTTAACAATTAACTAACAGAGCTTGACACCCGAAATTAGTGAAAGAAAAATACACATGAATCGATAGCATTTAGTAACTTACTTGAAGAGCAGGTAAAACTAGGCCTAGGTAGACACGGTACAAGTCAATATTCAGGTACGATTACAAGACCAACAAACGTACCTGTACCAGACCGCGAGTGATACATCCAACTTTCAAGTAACAAAACTCACACCTTTAATGATACTACATTCTAAATGGACATTATATTTTTCTTTTAAAAAACTGGTACACCAAATACACCGAAATGTAGTAACGGAACTACCAGGACAAAACAAATACCTCACACCTTCTCTATTTTTTACTTCTAGATTTCTACACTTACAAATAACACAAACACACACATATATATAGGAAACTATATACATCGACTGAGGGCGCTGTTATCGGAAGCAAGCCAGGTGTCACACTATCATATAATCAGCGTGGCATAGCAGGTGAGTCAAAGTAGGTAAAAGCCAACTAAAAACACCATACACATGACAAAATACGAAACGTTATATCTCAATTATTTTCAAGTACAGAAACAGAATAAAAAAGATATCTTCTTGTCACTAAAACAATCAGATATAATAATTAAAATAATCTGGCCAAAGTTATTCTATTAATATCTTTATAAAATATATACAGTGTGTGTATATATATATTTCTAAATATTTTCTGTTTCCACTATGCGTCACGCTTCACGAAACAAAATCATGTTTACAGTATTATATTCGCGCGGTTTAACTGTGCACAAAATATGCTTCATTTGATACATTAAAGTGCAAAATCTTATGTAATCTAATTATTGAAGATTTAGTTTTAAACTTGTTTCTGGTTTTATTAAAATGTCACTTATGTGTATATTTCTTTGTTTGTTCGGTTGAATTTTCACTCAATGCTACTCGAGGGCTCTCTGCGGTAGCCGTGTTAGGCTAGAAGGAAGGTAGCTAGTCAACACCACCTACCACCAACTTGTTGGCTACTTTAATTAATCAGATAGGGAGGATTTACCGTCACTCTTATAACGCAACCACGGCCCCAAAGTACTGTATATATATCAAAATCCTGTATCTTAGTGTTGTAGTTTTGTTTAACTACACGTTTCTAATAAACTGAAAATGTATCATTTACTACAATCACTCCAGCGTGCAACATGGTACAGTGTAATTTAAACATAGCGATAAGATGCGACATAGCTGGTTCTTATTGACAGACAAACAAGCTTTTCGACACCTACTACATTAATTGATTGAAAAAGAAGAAACAACTAGCTCTGACTTTAAAATGGATGTGAATTGATAAAAAAAAACACACAAAAGAACAGTGATGTAATATTTTTATTTTATAATGATAAAAGAAGTGGCGAACTTTGCGGACATATACACGTCAACATGTTCCAGTTCACGCAGCCTATTTATGGTACATTGGTACTCCATCCAGCTGAACCTTGGTTTGTTTGTTGTTAAGCTTAACCATCTGTGCTGTGCCCATCACGGATATTGAAATTTGGTTTTTAACGTTATAAGTCCTTTGACGTACCCCTGAGCCACTGGGGAGCTGAACTTTGAAGAATTAGCTAGTGACAGCAATTCAAAGAAAGTAAAAAAAAAAAGTAAATATATATATTGTCATAGCTGGCTGGACCTTTAAAGTCTGAACCAATGAAACATGGTGCTAGATTAATGTAATTAATTTACTCTCTGTGTTGGTTAATAGACAGATGGCAAAATAGAGATATAATTTGAAGTACTCGTTCTGCCACTCCCACAAGAAAGGAATCTCCTGAAAATTGACGTACTATATAAAGCAGCGGATGTATAATTTCAATTCACTCCGTGACTCAGGAAAAAGCGGTGAATAACGAACTTTTTGAAAGAATTCATGGCTGCGTGGAAGCCCTTTTTTTGTACTATATGAATGTTTAAATAGGACACGATTTTAATACCTCGTGCTATGAAATACCACGAGCTGTTACCTCAGTGGAGGATTGTTCGTTTGTAGTTATGCACAAAGCTACACAAAGAGCTATCTGTGCTCTGCCCACCACGGGTATCGAAACCCGGATTCTAGCGTCCTAAGTCCGCAGACATACCGCTGTGCTACTGGGGGGGGGGGGCTCAGTGGAGGAGAGAATATATAGTAGATTTGTCAGTGATGTGCGTTAACTTTTACTTCTTCCAAATAACAGTATTAAAAGGTTTTACCAACCATTGCTTATGCAATATTTTATAAATGCACGATATAAATTTGTATTTATTTTTCTTATTTATAGCTCTACAACGGTAAGAATTATAGAATATAATATAAACATATAATATTATCACAAAAAATTGTTTATATTTAAATTTATTTACAGCTTAAAGTGGATAGTTAGAATTTTTTGGACCTACAAAGTTGCGACCACTAGCGTGATCATTTTTAAGTTCAACACAGAACAATTCTATTTGAATATTATTATGAAAAGTAATAGTATTGTTGCGTCAGTGAGGTCACGTGACTAGTATCACGCCACGTCCTTCTAGAACCTTCGTGAATTATCGGGAGACTACTAGATTGGGGGTAGGCTGGTATATATAAGATGGTCACAACGTGACGGAACAAGGAGTAATTGAACTGCAGTCAGTGATTGTGTAATTGAACTGAGTATTGTCGAGCACGAGCACGTGAGACGTTCTAGCGTTTGTTATAGAGCGACTGTTGAAATTAAGTGTATCGGTAAAGTTGTATTCGGAAAGAATAAACCAGTTTTATTTAAGAAAGGACTTGTGTCGCTAAAGTTTCGTTGGAATGAATTTACGGAAAATTAATTAACGAACGAACGGAGACGTAACAGTATGATAGACGAGGCATATGTGAGCTTATGTAAAACTGAACGTGAAAAACATTCTATTTTAATCAATTCATGAAGGTCGTGTATTAAGATGGTGATAGTATCTAATATAAGAGATGTAATTACATATAAGGATGTAAGTAGATGGAAAGTGTGCAAAAGTAAAAAAAAAGGTAAGGAGATGTTCCTGGATGTTTATTAATTTTGGGGTCGTGTGTTTTAATTGTTAAGGCATCTGCTATTTTTCTTTTACTTATGTTGGATTCGTGTTTTAATACGGAAATATTGTGTTCTGAAAATGTGTGGTGATTGGATTTCATATGGTAATTTACATGTGAGTGTTATATAATTCGTGTGTTCAGTTTACGTCCAGTTTCATACAGAAATCGAGACAGTTGTTACATTGTATTTTGTATGTGGTTCTTGGTTGTGGAGGTTTGATATACAGTTTTCTTAACATTTGTTTGATTTTTATTCCTGGGGTGAACACAAATCTTGTAAGAATATTTATGTTGTATTTGTGTATTAATCGTTCCCATGTTTTTTTTAAGGGAAATGCTTAGGTTATCAATGAATGGAATTGCGCCAATGATTACTTTATTAGGTTGTTTTTGTGTATAATTATAATTTATTCTGTTACGAAACTGGCTTGTTATTTGGTGAACTGTTATAATGAGAAACTCGGCAGGGCCAGTAAAAGTTCTCTTTACCTTTTTTGTATTGAATAACAGTGTTTCTGAGTTGCGAGGCGGTATTTTAATGTATTTTTATGTGTACTCTGACATGTTGCATAGGCATATGGTTTGTTTTCATTGTTAAATATCAAACGTTGTTGTTTTTAACCAAAGTTATGCAACAAGCTATCTGCGCTCTGTACACCCCATGAAATTGACCCCTGAATTTTAGCATTGTAAATCCGGAACCTTACCGCTGACTCACCTGGGACCTATATGAAATGAGTTCCTTACTTACTACTTACTGTAATGCATCTTTAATCACACTCTCCAAAATCTTTCTA
>NW_013667247.1:0-4958 GCF_000517525.1 Limulus polyphemus | reverse complement strand
CTATCCCACTTCTGACACCAATTTGTTACGTCTCCGTTTGTTAATTGATTTTCCGTAACTTCGTTCCAACGAAACTTAAGCGACACAAGTTCTTTCTTAATAAAAACTGGTTTATTATTTCCGAATACAACCTTATCGATACACTCAACTTCAACAATCGCGCTAAACAAACGCTATATCAACGAACGTCAATAATACTTCTGACCGCAGATCAATTACTCACTATATACACACACATTACCCTTTTAGCATTGTAAATCCGGAACCTTACCGCTGACTCACCTGGGACCTATATGAAATGAGTTCCTTACTTACTACTTACTGTAATGCATCTTTAATCACACTCTCCAAAATCTTTCTAACTACTGACGTAAGACTAACTAGCCTATAATTACCTGGATAATGTTTATCCCCTCTTTTAAATATTGGACTAACATTATTCAATTTCCAATCTTTTAATACTCTTCCAATACAAGAAACGTCTCCGTACTGAATGCTAATACAATTAAGAAACAGTTGATGTACGAAAGAGAGGACCCGGTGTAGATTCTTAATTATAAGGTATTTCTAGTAGCAGCAACAAATCAAACTAAGATAATTTACCGTTAGATAAAAATGAGCCTATTGCCCATAGGTGTAATGCCATGCGTTATATATACTAAAATTATATAAAAGTCCAACAGCCTTCAAATGTGCTAGATATTCTTTTGTGTATGGTTGTGTAATCCATGGCACTCTATCACTTAAAGTAAGTGATCCATAAGTTCTTAACTAAGCAAATATTTAGAATTTCGTGATTAGATCAACATTTTTTGCGTAAAAGTGATGGTAAAGAGAAGTCAATTGTAATCGACATTAAACTTCCCAAACGCTTGTTCAGCTATACTTATAACGAACATTCTTCTTAGATATTCAGCAAAACATCCGGAGTAAAAAAAAAAATCACAGGCTTTCAAGATCATTTTTTATTGTTTATGGAACCACCCGAAACGTCACATGCACACTTAAAATATGCCAGAATGGAGTATAAGAACACAAAAATGCATGAACCCAATAAATTTATCTGAAATTCCCCCCCAATCCCCCACTAATCCTTTTCTCAAAAAGCTCCCCTGAAGCCACAAGCATTTATATGAGGTTAATTTTAGATTTCGTCCAATAAAAATCATTACCAACGAGTAACATCCAATGAACAAGATGTTGAGAAGAAACTGGATTTAAAACTACTGTTACGTCTCCGTTTGTTAATTGATTGTCCGTAACTTCGTTCCAACGAAACTTAAGCGACACAAGTTCTTTCTTAATAAAAACTGGTTTATTATTTCCGAATACAACTTTATCGATACACTCAACTTCAACAATCGCGCTAAACAAACGCTATATCAACGAACGTCAATAATACTTCTGACCGCAGATCAATTACTCACTATATACACACACACATTACCTTTTTCCTCTTTTATATATACCGGTCTACCCTCTATCCAGTAATTACTAGAGCATTCGCCAAATTACAGGATAGTTCTAGAAACGTGGCGTCACGGTGGTCATGTGACTCGCTGACGCAACACTACTTTAGACAGTTTTCGTTGGAGAGTTTCTCTTAAACAACTAAAATATATTTAAGACAAAATAATTGTTAAAAATGGATTTAAATCTAGCTTAACCTATTTTTTTACTTGATGTTATACCTTGATTTTTAAATGGATAAAGGACAAATTGACTGCTAAACTTTTTATTTTATTTATTTAACCCTAACTCCATCGGAAAGGCTAACTTGGGCGACTGAATTCTGTCAAAAACCAATCTCGTATTAAGAATCTATATTTCAACCGAATCCTTGTTGTTAATTGTTTTGGACGAGTAAGTTCCCCCAGAGACCAAGTTTGTTTGTAAAAATCTGGTTTAAAAGTAATTTAATCTTTTCCATGTTGAAACAACCCCTTCTTTGAGAGACAAATTACTGTTTATAAGCATTTTAATTAACCCCAGTTCAATCCTTTACCTCATTCCCAGATGTTCCTTTTAGACGAGTAAAATCTACGACAGACATATTTGGTTGAGAAAGATCTGTCAGAAGATTCTCTCTTTCTCTTATCGAGCTTATTGTTAGCGACTTAATGCGAGTCTTTTCCAGTTTATTGTGATGTCTGTCACACCCGAGTTCGTGTATTGCGAACTTTTTGAAGCAAAATTAACAGTGACAGCTTTGTGATATAAATATGTATACCGGTTTTTATCATGTGTTTTTTAATATCTTTGTTTATAATAATTAGTGTATGAAATATACTTCTGTATAAAAATAAATGCTTATTCTTATATTCCACAATAGCTAAACAAATATCCAAAAAGGTATTTATAAAGAGTAGTTTTAGCTCATATTTGTTACTTGAATAACATTTGTCAGCAGAAATATCGTTCATTTTTTGGATAGTAAAATATCACTTCAGTTCAATCATGGTTAAGTTAAAATAATTTTAACTAATTGTAAACTTATGTTATGCTCCATGAAACGAATATACAGGATTGGGTCTTTCTGGTGCTGTATATAGTGAAAAATCATGATTTTTTTTCTATCGCTACGAAAGGCATTTTGTAATAAACCAGAATAATTGAATTGTATATGAACTAGAAAATTATTTATATAAATAAATTGTTGCTGTCTTTACTTTACTTTTTTTTTCGCAGCCATTATCTTTAATTATGGCAACGTACTCTCCTCTGTTGCTCGTGTATTGGCCATATTACAGGAAAAGTTATGCGGCTAGCTATACTCTTGGTGGTCTTAAAGTTTTAAAGATGTAGGCTATTTGTTTCTAATGTCTTTAATATAGCGACACCTGTTGAGTATTATAGTAATTACGTTCTATGAATTGTTGCGCTTTCTGGAGAGATGCCAAAAACATACAACCAATTAATAACCATCATCTTCCTTTCTCCATGATAAAAATAAACAACAAAAACCATTCAAAACGTTTATAATTATTTAAAGCTTTCCTGTTTTCCAGCTATAATGAGATCGTGCTATCTATTTTAGTCATAATCTAATGCCTCACAAACATTTTTTTTATTTATAAGTTTAAAATATCCTGTAATAAAAGTTATATAAAATAAACTTTTCAGTATATTATATATATATATAACACAATTATGTTTTTTACTATAAGAATTAAAATGCTTTTTGGCAGGTGTTTTTAATTTTTCTGTTTATTTCAAGTGTAGAAGTGAGATTGAACTACTGTGTATTCATATAAAAAATTATCATTTCATGATTTACGCAAAAACATGTTTACAATCCATGCATCATTTTCAATCTGAATTGTATTCCAATACAAATATATGAAACGTTGTTACTAAACTATTTTGATTTAATATGAGAAAATAATGTCCCCTATTTATTTGTTTAAACTTATTGGAGGATATGTTTATAATGTAAGGTTACAGCAAAAGATATGACATTTTTATATAGAAAAATCGAAAGTACTCTTCTATATCTTCCTAACAATAAAAATGCAGCCTCAAAATTAAGAAAAAAATCATGGATTGGATAAGTGTTGAAAATCTTATGCTTTTGTAGACAAACGAAATGATACGAAGTAAGCGCTAAATACTGTGATATATTAAGTTATTATGTAGAGATAAAGGTGCAGCTGCTGGCAATTTCCGGTTCTTAAATAATAGTTGATATGAGAGATGAAACCTGGTAGTCGAAATGTAATAATGAGTTTTCACGGCATGATGGCTTCATTTCAAAGGAAGGGGTGGATGGTTAGTTTTTGTTCTTGTTGTTGTTTTACACGGTGTGCAATGAAAACCCTAAATCTTGGATTCATTTCCAGTTTGATAGTGAATAAATGACAGCGAATTATCAAGATTTGCCTATAAAGAGGCCCGTGGCTTTCTTTACTTCGTGTTCACAAATTTAAAGAATTACAGCTAAAAAAGAAATACCTTTTGCAGACACCATATCACGTGGAAACAATATTTTCCATACACATTCGATTATCAAATAATTGACGGTTTGAAAAACTACATTGTGAATCATATATTTAAAACAGGTGGTTTTATGTTATAAACTGTTAGTCTTAATATTTCAGAATCTTAAGAATATCTTAACATAAAAGCGTATTTAAGATTTAGCTACCAAATATAGAACTTAAGCGTCAAAGATACTAAATAAAGTTAACTAATACAGAGAGCCCCCTTCCACCTTGTCTCAACTGTAAACTTGAGGGCTTATGTCGCTATAATCCTCTGTTCGATCCCTACGGTGGGCACAAACTCAGATAGCCTATTGTGTAGTTTCATGCTTTATAACAAATAAACAAAATATATATAATCGAGCTCCACTGAACGAGAATTATCAAAATAAAGTTGAATCAAAAGTAATAAGTCTACCGACTAAGATGGATGAATCTCTTAATAAAAACGGAACTAAATCAATAACTTTCCTACACATGATGAACAGAACTTCTATCATAAAATAAGATATGCGATGAAGCTCAAGTGTAATAGCATTGCCTTCTTCTTTTTCGTCTCTGCATCATTTAACTTCACACTAAACAATAAAAATATTCTGTTTTTCACATCAATTCATTCAGTATTCTGGAAAATTCCGGCATTGTGGTTGCCATGACGACGACAACAACGTGAAAAGGTCCTGTCAATTTCACGACTGATAGTAGTAACAGCGACCAAGACGTCTTGTATTCTGAAGACCAAAATAGTTTTGAAAACATGAACTGCTGGTATTACATTACAGTAAAAAAGCTGAATAATTTTGGAAAAAAAACTAATCTTCATATTTCACAGCAATAATGATCATATTGGATAAACACTTTACTGTTTCATAACATAATGTCTACAGCAAAAACAAAAAGGGGCTAGGCACATAAGGCGTCAGTATTTATTAAACGTAAGGTAGACCGTAATACAGTTGTTGCGTCATCGAGATCATG
>NW_013667246.1:260976-261885 GCF_000517525.1 Limulus polyphemus | reverse complement strand
AAGGCCTATGATGGAGGATAACCCTTGTGTACCTGGATGATGCCATTATGTTTGCAGCAATATTTGATGAGGAAGTATACTGGCTAGAGGAAGCATTCAAGTGTTTGAAAGCAGCAAACCTCAAACTCCATCCAAAGAAATGCCACTTGTTCCAGAAAGAGGTGCTTTACTTGGGTCATATTGTAAGTGAGCATGGTGTGCGAACTAATCCTGACAAGGTGAAAGCAGTGCATGACTGGCCAACACCAGACAATGTGGGAGAGATAAGAAGTTTCTTGTGACTCTGTACCTATTACCGGAAGTTTATGAAGGACTTTGCAACTATAGCTGCTCCACTACATGATTTGACAAAAAAGGCCAGAAGTTCGAATGGACAGTTTCTTGCCAGCATGCTTTCAAGACACTGAAAAAAAAATTGGCCTCCGCTCCACTTTTCCAGCTTCCAGATCCCTCACTGCCGTACATACTGGATTGTGATGCTAGTAATGTCGGAATTGGAGGAATGTCTCAGAAAGAGGGCGAAACCGAACATGTGGTGGCCTACTTCAGTAGGGTCCTGAGTCGACCATAGATGAATTACTGTGTAACACGGAGGGAACTCCTTGCTATAGTAAAGAGTCTGACATATTTCCATCCTTATCTCTATGGGGCAAGGTTTACCATCGGGACAGACCATGCTGCAATACGCTGGTTAGGATCATTAAAAAACCTAGAGGGACAACTGGCACATTGGATTGGAAAGATAGACCAGCATAATTATGATACTGAATACAGAGAAGGAAAATCTCATGGAAATGAAAATGGACTGAGCCGAAGACCCTGCAAAAATAACTGCAGACATTGCTGCAAAAGAGAGGGCCCGGCATGGCCAGGTGGTTAGGGCACTAGACTCACAATCTGAGGGTCGCG
>NW_013667246.1:252356-260941 GCF_000517525.1 Limulus polyphemus | reverse complement strand
AGAGCATGAAGCCACTGGATACACTCCAGCAAATCTGATGTTTGGTCGGGAACTTTGGTTGCCAGCGGACCTGATAACAGGGCGCCACTTGATGAAGAGTTGCCTGAATATGTGTCAGAGTTCGTGAAAATGTTGTCTGAAAGGATAGATGATATTCATCATCAAGTGCGTTCAAACTTGAAAACGTCTGCTGATTCCATGAATCTATGTTATGATAAGAGATCTACTGAAGTCAACTTTGTACCAGGTGACAAGGTGTGGTTGTGTAATCCCAGGAAGACCAAAGAGAAGTCTCTTAAGTTGTTTTCTCCATAGGAAGGCCCATATGACACAGTGGGTCGTCTCACAGACGTGACTTTCAGAATAAAATGTGGTCGGTGAGGTAAACCAAAGGTGGTGCATGCCAACAGGCTTTGGAGTTATCTCGGTCTAGGTCATTTCAGTTGGAACAATGGAACAAATGATGCTGCTGAAGACATGTCACCTGAAAAAGCCACTGTTGAAGAAGAAACTCCACCCGGTTTTGAGAAAGAAATTAGTGAAGTCGTTAATGAAGTTATTACCACTGATGTGACTGCTACTAATAATGGGACATTTCCTGATGGAGCAGATGAAACCCACGTAAAGCAGAATCTAATGAGACGAAGAGCAGTACAGAAGAAGATACTTCCTGTAAAATTAAGAGACTTTGTTGTATTTTAATTTTGTGTTTGTAAATTCTGTACATTTAATTAAGTTATTGTTAATTATCTATTGGTTTAGGACGAACAATACTAAGGAAGGGGCAGTGTTACGACAGCGGAAGTCGCGTGATGCTGGGAGCATGCGCACTGGAGTTTCTCGAAGAATCATAAATTGTTGGGGAGGCCCGAGTTTGTTCGAGGCACCCTCTTTTTTAGTATATAAGCCTGTCCAGGAAAACCAGTGCAATGGCATAGATAGATAGATATAGAGATAAATAATTGAGTCAAGCGAACGGTACTGACGGTAATATATAGTGTGTGGCGCTTGGGCCGTGTAAGTGGATTTTTTCGGTGAACTCCCCCCCCCCCCTCAGAGCAAAATTGTTCTTGGATTAGATCCCACGTGAAAAGGGACGTTTTTCGGTTTTGTCTAATTCAAATCAAAGTATTAATCCACCGATTAATTTAATGTAATGTAATTCATTTGAATGACTAAATACAAATTTGATCCAATTGTTGAAAGTCATTTAATCAAGTTTGTTCAACAGACACTTTCTTCATTTCAACTTCAGAACGTGTGTTTGCTTGGACCTGGTCACCCTTGGTACAACCTTGGTCTCTACTTCCTTTACCGTTAGGCCCGGCATGGCCAGGTGGTTAGGGTACTCGACTCCTAATCTGAGGGTCGCGGGTTCGAATCCTCGTCCCACCAAACATGCTCATCCTTTCAGTTATAAAGTTATGGTCAATCCTACTATTCGTTTGTAAAAGAGTACCCCAAGAGTTGGCGGTGAGTGGTGATGACTAGCTTTCTTCCCTCTACTTTTACACTGCTAAATTAGGAACAACTACGCAGATCGCCCTCGTGTAGCTTTGCGCGAAATTCAAAACAAACAAACAAACCTTTATCGTTAATCGAGTAGCAATCTTCAACAAACCCCTGTTTCCGGATCTCCTTATAACAGCCTAGAGTCGTCACTTCTCTCCAGAGTACAACTTATAATAGTCTCGCTTGTGAATTATTCACCCGCTTCATAACAGCTTAGAGTCGTCACTTCGCTCCAGAATACAACTTATAATAGTCTCGCTTGTGAATTATTCACCCGCCTCATAACATAATTTCAGTCGATAATTCTTCATCACCTTGTGTTACTTAACCAAATTTTCGTGGGTGGGTCGAAGAGAAGCAAAAATTACTGACCGTACCTGGTTTATCTTTCAAGGCTTTCTTCGAGGCCTGAGAGATTTAAAACCAAAATACCTGCCAATATTTTGGATTGGATTAAATGGTAGACCTCTTGCGGTATGTTATATAACTACTCAGATATATTGTTATGGCTGAAGTTGGAGTTCTTCGAAGCTGCGTTTTTAATGCTTTGGTTTTATTGTTTATTTTATCATTTTTAAACGGTGCGTTACTTATTATTATCACTTTTTTAAATAAGGTTTTATTCAAAGCTTTAGTAAATAAAATGTGAGTTAATGGTTGTAAATATAAGAGTTGATCATAGACTCGTAACGTCTTGGAACTGTGTAACTCAGTCTCAATCTCATGTCATTGCTAATTTATAAATTCTAAGTTTCTTGACAAGTACTAGAATTTAAAAGTTTACTGGAGTTTAAGAACTGTAGTGAAAGCATTCTCTTGATGTATATACAGTTTGCTGTATGTATTGATCAGCGTGATACACATCCAACTTTAAGTACATCTGCAACTGTAAATGTGATACTATAGAATCGTTAAAGTAGCAAAATGACGTCATCGCAAACGAACATGGATAATACCATTAGTATTAGTATTATGCTGGTATATATTTAATTTTGGAATTATTTACTTTAGCATGCTTGTTAATATGCAATATAATGAAAATTTTAATAATGAGTATAAATTTCCTTTATCTTGCAGGAAGTTGTTCAAAATACTGCCCAAAAGTGATTGATAGCCCTAACAGTAACAACAGCACTATCACTGACAGTATCAGTAGCTCAGTTAGGAGAAATTCTGTGGAAAATGAAGATTATCTTCCTTCATTATATCGTTGCCCATTGTCTACTGACCCAGAATATTACACAGAATGTTGTGACAGTATTGAGAAAATTTGTTGTCCTTTAACCAGACAGTTTTATGAGATTGAAAATTGGTAAGAACAGGATTTCAGTATGAAAACACAGATAGAAAACTATATGACATTATGAGTAGCTACTTCAGCAGCAAATAGTTAAGTGAAAGTAAAAGTAATGAGAGTTATGTCTGGTACTATTAATGTGATGTAGTATTTCTGTGATTTATCTGTATGCGGGGTATATTCTTTTGTTCACAGATATTTCTGTTAGTAGTAATTTTTGTCTTGTTAAAATGTTAATTTTTTTCAGTAGTTCTTAGAAACATTGCTTTAAAGATATTATTTGGACATTTCACACATTTATTTCTATTATACCTATTATAGCAAACTTATGAAACTGAGATACAAATTCTAAAACCAGTATGAACAAATCTCCCCATCAAAAAATATGTACAGTATAAGATTTTCAAAAACCTTCACTATTACAGCTTCTACCACACCGAAGGTAAACTATTTCATAGGCTGGCCACCCTAATAGGAAATTAACATAACATACAGACTAAGAGGGACCATTTTTTTCTTTCACGGCTGTCCTTATGTACTCATTCTTGGAAAAAACTAAAAAGTTAAACCAATCCTTTAATTTTCAGGAATCATTGATTCCCCCACTTGCTCCTGTAAAGCGTTGGTCTCCCCTACTGCCATTGGTATTCCATAAACCAATTGCTTAATCAGAAAAATAAAAACTGTCTTAACTGGAGTTTAGCCTGTCTTTTCCAAATCTTTAAACTGTTGTCCTTTTATTGTTATCTTTACAATACAGCACAAAGGCCTTTTCCCTATCATTCCCATGGATAATCCTCTGAATTTCAATAATATTACCTTTTATTTTTCTCAAGAGAAGATAAGTGATCTCAACATATCTCTATAAAATAACCCATCCCTGGAATCACTGAACCTCCTCTGAACCTTTTCTTAAACTAGTACCTTGTGTAAAGAGGTAATTACCTCTTTTTTACTTTTAATCATTATGTCTGTAAATGCATCCAGTTTTTTTTTCTTTGCAGGCTAGCCATTGTGATAGCAGTGAGTGTAAGTTTGATTTGTTTGACATTGGCTGCTGTAGTCGTTATTTGTTGTTTCTCATCACATTGCCCATTGTACAACATTTGTCGACGACAGTATACTGCTGAGATACCTGTATATGGTGAGTATTGATAGACTTTTAATATCCAGAGTCACATAAATTCCGATATGATATATTATTACCTCCTGTCACGAAAAGCTTACTTGACTTATACTGCCCTCTATTGGTGCAAACTTTTGCTCCCTACTAGCCTTAATACTCCCACTTATTTCTGCAGCAACCTCCATCATAAACTAGTGCCCTCTCTAATCTTGTAGCAGTTAACCACTTCTCGATTGGCAGTTTTTTTTTAATAGATGTGGTTTGATTCACTTATCTACAAGTTTTTAACTTTCTTAATTTTTCTACTTTAATTACATTGTTCATTTTCATTCTTTTGTGAAAAGTTATGAATAATTTTATTTATCTTCTCTCCTTTTTCACTTTTTTTTTAGTTATGCATTTGCAGTTTCAGGTGGTCAAGACTAAACTACTGCAGCAGAATTACCGGCCATGTCCAATGGGTTGTAACCATGATTCTCAGCCCACAAAATGATGTCTTTGGTCCATTGGGAGTTGACCAATTTCATGCAACAATCAAAACAAATTGATGATTATTCTCTCACAGTTTTCAGTGATTGGGAAGTTTTGGATTTGAACAGCCTTTTTCCCCCACCTGAATATGTTTCTCAGTCGCATGTCGTTTTGGGGACTTGCCTAAACCTCTTTCTCCTTTGGTGGATTTGATTATTCAGGTTTGTTATGTTCATTCTATATCTCCCATTTCCTATGTTTCACCCCTGGCCTTCATGGGAACTAGCCTTTGGGTCATTATTTTAGTGTTTCCTCCTTCCCTAGATATTGGGGTTCATGCAAGTCGTTTTGGGGAGCATTTGCATTCAGGAGTCAGTATGCCTCAACCCCCACATACTGTGGATGGTCATGCTTTTGGTTATAATTTTTCCAACTTCCCTTAATTGGACTAGCAGCATTTGGTGTAGCTTCTCTCTTAGTGGGGATTGGACCATGTTAATTTGATTGCCTTTTCCTGTATTTGTCTTACTCTGACCACTCTTCTTGGGTCAGGGCAGGTGGAAGGTTGCAAACTCCTTAAATTTGCCCATGTTTGGAGGTCCTTGATGGTTGATGCATGGGTTCTGATAGTTGTTTCAGTAAGTCTGGTTCTCTACTTCCATTCATCTCCCCTGATGTCTCACAATCCAGTTTCCTTCCCTCCTCTTTGGAATCCTATTTTTTGCCCACCTGCTTCATTCCACAGGCCTTCATTTCCACCATTCTATGGATGTAAGGTTGCTTCTTGCCTTCTCACAAGACAACTCAATTCTCCATCCTCAGTTTCATCTCCAGGACGCTGTCATGGTGAGTTGACATGTCAAAGTGGAGCAGTTTTGCCTCACACCCTCACAATTTTTGGTTCATCTTGGGGTGTTTATCAACTCCCTACTCCATTGGGCCTGATCTGCCCCACTTCAGTATGGAATCTCATCCTCTCTTTTCTCCTAATGTGTAAGAGGTTCTCTCTCTTTTGAGTCCACGGGCTTCTCTTGAAGTCTTCAGTCCTCTTGGTCGCCCCCTCATTCATCATCATCAGTGGGTTTTGATAGGCCAATAAAGCCTTATTTAGGATCCCTTAGATGTCTCACTTACCCCTCCCTCTCCCTTACAGGCCATCTCCGACTGGTGGTTAGGTCAAGACAACACTACCACGGGTGTTCCTTCTCGTCCCAAATGTCACCTTTTATGGATGCTTCTTTTTCTGGTTGGGCAGGGGGGGGGTATATCTTGACACTCAGGAGGTGGTCTCTTTCTGTGTTCTCTCTCCATATCAATCTCTTGGAACTTTTTACTGTTCATTGGGATTTCCTTCACTTCTTGCAGGCTCATTGGAGCCAGTTGGTAATGATTCACACTGATGTTTGAATGGTCGTCTTGTTTCTCACCGGGCAAGGGGTACTTAGTTGGGAAACCTCTGTTTGCAAACATTGGATCTTCTATGTAGAGCCCACTGCCACTCCATCACTTCATTGGCATATCATAATCCAGATTCCCTGAATCTGGTCGTGGATCGGTTATCCCACCCTGAAATGATTCTCCCTGCTGAGTGGTCTTCAGATCTACACATTCTTTGGGTTTTGTGTGCTCTGTGGGGTGTCCCAGTTTTGGATGCTTTTGTTACTCTTCTCAATAATCTCATCCCGACATGATTCTCCCTGCTGAGTGGTTTTCAGATCTACCCATTTTTTGGGTTTTGTGTGCTCTGTGGGGTGTCCCAGGTTTGGATGTTTTTGTCACTCTTCTTAATAATCACTTTCCCAATTTTGATTTCTTGTTCCTCATCCTCTGGCAGGAGCAGTCAATGCTCTCACTTGGGTTTGGTAGGGTTGATACCTACATGCATATCCTCCTATTTATTTCCTTCCACATGTCCTTGCCATACTTCAGACTACTTGATGTAGTGTTCTGCTGGTGGCTATGTATTGGCTGGCTCACACATGATTTCCATTGCTGCACCAGTTTTTGGTGTTGCCTCCCTTTCTCTTCCTTTATCTCCAACATTCTTCTGTCAGCCTCATTCCAAAGTGCGTCATCTGTCTGTACTTGCACTCTGCACACGTGGCTTTTTCACGTCTGTCACCTGAAGGGCCAGATTTTCCTGTGTAACGTCTTTTGTTTTCCATCCTGTATTTTCTTACTCCATGGTACTTTACCTATATACATAATTCACATACCATTTTTGGTCTGATCTTAGAGGTTATTGTCCTTCCCATCCTATGGTTACTCTCATACCATCCTTTTTGTCTTGGCTTTTTGAATGGGAACTTTTGGTTTCCTCTGTTGTGGGCTATAGGGTGATGTTATTTGTCACTTTTCGATTTACTGACTTTTCTTGTGTGTTCCAGTTGCCAGTCTTATTCATGTTGTTTCATTCCTTATATTTTTCCAATCTTCACTGCCATCCTTCACTCATTCCCACCTCTATATGTTTTTCCTTGCTCTTCCCCGTCTTCCATTGGACCTTTTGTCTTTGTGTTTTTTAAATCATGGGTTGGAGCCACTCTCCTTGGAAGCTGTCCGTGACCTGATTCGGGGCGAGACAGAGTCCTTCGTGTGGCACGGTATTTCTCCAGGACACATTGATTTTAATTTTCATTCTGAAACGGGATATTCCAGGGAGAATTTAGACTCCCTGTTTCCTGCTCCTTCTTTCACTAGAGCTTCCTCTCTTGAGGACTCATCTGATCAGTCATCATTTGCCTAATTGGGACTTGAGGGTTGCTTTACATGCTTTATCAGAGAAGGAAACAAATCTTTTTCTCCTATTCATTTACCTGACATTTCTTATCTTTACAGTAGGTCAGACCTGGATCGTTTGTTATGTCCTGTCAGGGTGCTCAGATGTTATGTGGCTCGTACGGAACCATTTCGAGGCCATACGACAGACTTTTTATTCATTAGGATCCTGCAGTGTCCATTGATTTATCACCTGTTACTTTAACCAGATGGCTTCGGAAGTTGATCCATATTGGCTATTTAGGCTTATCTGTTAATGATCTCAATATGCTCCATATCATCTCTCACCAGATTTGACACCTGTTGATGTCTTTGGCTGCCCGGTTGAACTGTTCTATAGAAGATATTTTGTGGGCCGGTATGTGGACTTCTGCAGACACGTTCATATCTCATTACCTTCATGATCTGGCTGTGTTGACTACCTCTACTAGATTTTAACAGGGAGGTGTGTTATCTGACTTATAATTATTGTTCTTTTCTCTTCTAGGGTCCCTATTGATTTCTTTTGGATTCCACTCGGTGGCGAGTGTTGCCCAGTTGGGTGTGTTTGTATTTAAATTCCTTTATATTGGTTCCTGGTTGCAATGTGCTCTGTCAAGATGAGGTGTTCCATAAGACCATCTGGACACAATTCTGGATGGTGATATCTTATGTTTCCCCCATTACTTCTACTAGTGGAGCTCGGGAGTCCTTACCACTCCTAGTTCCCAGTCCCTGGGGTGGTGGGCAGAAGATTTTTCTTCGGAGTGTTGAGTTTTCTCCACTCTCGGAGAAGAGGAAGAAGTTGAGGACCCTCCTACCTGGGTCCCTGGAAGTTTTTCCTAGATGTTGGTAGGAGCAGGACCAACCTGCATGTAAAACCAGTCCAGATTTGATGCTTAGTTATCTGGTAGGGGGGTGCTTGGACCCTGTTATGAACACTGTCAGGTCTTGTGCTGTTCATCCAGGAGGTCCACTATCTCCTTGTAAATCCAAACACGACGTGGTCCCATCTTTGGTCTTGGTGGGACAGTGTTCCACATCCTCTCCATAATTTCGTGGATAAGTGGGATTCTCCTTGCCCACTTAGCGGGGAAGTAATGACAACTGTTTTTAAATCCAGACTGGATGAGTTCTGGATTTTGGCGGAGTATAGCATATGATCCCATCAATCCAGATCTGGGATGTTGCCTTTTGGACTTCTTCAGGTTGATCAGAAGGATTGTCCACTTTGGTGTTGCTTTCTTTCTTTCATAAATCCAGTGGTTCAAAATGCACCATTCTGTGGTTACTGGTAGGGATCCTATCACAAAGATGTATATATATATCTGTGGTCCAACTGCCCTGGCCACCAATGTGGGATATGGGTACCATAACCCCTCAAATCCAATCTGAGTTGTGGAACCTCGGCTGTGTCAGCAG
>NW_013667246.1:241728-251447 GCF_000517525.1 Limulus polyphemus | reverse complement strand
ATAAGGAAGAAGACAACTTTTCTAGTGCTACAATGCCGAAGGAATCAACGGGTAAATCTAGACCAGGATTTCTGGGTGTAGTACATTGCCAGGAGAACAATTCCTCTTGTGGTAAGCTGTGTTATAACTTCAAATTGTTTATACATTTTAAGGAAAAAAAAAACTGAGAATAGTAACTCAGGCTGTAAGAAGTTTAGTATGTACAGCTGCGTGCTTGGAAGAATGTAGCATAAGGTAAGGTAGCAATACTACGATGTATGTCAAAGTTTTGCCATATTTGTGTAAAATTACATATTTCTTTTACTTTATGTAGTACCTTTCTGAGAATAGTTTTCTGTGTAATAGAGATCTAATGATCTCTTCAAATATAAAAACTGTGGTTTCATTTTATTTATTTAAAAAATGCACATGTTTTCATCTATGAGCTGCCTTCAGGATGTAACTACAGAAGCTACAAGTGAACTAATGTGTTTTTAGAAAGTTGTTTCAGTTACAACATGAAAACAAGATAGCAGACTATACCCAGGTACTTTATATTACAGATATTTATGTAACAATATCTTTTTCATAATAGAAATACCAAATAAAATAAAACTGGACCCACAACATTTGCACATTTTAAATAAAGAAAAAATGAATCTTATAGTCAAGTTTGATTGATAAGAAGAAATTGTCTCCTGTTCAAATGTAATCTTACTTTTAGATTTTTCTACTGTCAATCAGATCTACCAAACATAAAATTACACACACTTTGTTAGTTTTACCAATGACAAGATTTCACCTTGTTACACCTGTTCAACTGGAGTAATATACAGTAACATTAAGCATATTATTAGATTCAGTCATTTCTTAATCATATTTGTTTTTAAATCACCTTTGATCATATTGTCAGAAATCATGCTTGGACAGGCAAGTAAGTGAATAATTTTTTCATCAATTTAGTTTAATTGTATAAGCTTACTCATATATATACTTATCAAAGAAACTTCTGTTCTAAATACATATATACATGTGCTAACAAAAATATCAATCTAAGTCAGTATTGCAGCACACTAATGCAATGCAAGTGAGCTAGCAGTGTTCTGCAAATATTCCTTTTTTTATATAGCCATGTAAAAATTAAAGTAATTACTAAAAATATATCAGGATGGCAATTTCAGTGTGATTACTGAGTGAAAATACAAACACAACCCATTTTATGTACCACTTTCTGCTGTTCAGATGTTTGTATGAGGGGCATTATTCATACTTTGCTATGAACACCACAATCAGAGGTGAGCCTTTTTTTTATCTTCTTTTTCTAAGTAGTACTAAGAAAGAGAAGAGTTTGGGAAATACAGTACTTATATTCCATTTGGTCATCCTTTGTATTTTCGTACTATTTAAATGCATTGTACATTCAAATAAATTAAAAAGCAAATAAAAATATTGGTGGTAAGTATTTAGAAAGAGCTAATCAATCATGAACTTAGGAAAATGCATTTAGTTTAATTGGTGTGATGTACTGTTTTCAACAAAGGTGCGTGCAAACAAATTTCTTCAGCCTAAGCCTTATAATCTCTATTTTTTTTTCACCATTAGTCAACTAGTGGAAAGAGAATTTTTAAAAAATTCACTAGTTTTGTGCTGGTGATGTTATGTGTTGTGTTCCGTAGTATGGGATAATGTTTTTTGTTTTGTTTTATTATAGCTGTTGGCTGAAATTTCATAGTGTGAACTTAAACACACAGAAAAGTATATACAAGTATACTAAGTAAAACTGAATTAAAGTGATCAAGGATATTAAAATATACAACCTTTTATAACTTGTAAATTAATCTGTAATATAGTTTCTTGAAGAATAATGTGGTCATTAGGTCTCTCTATCAGTGTATCAAAATTTGTTTGCTGATCCATGTGCGAGTTTAAATAATACATTTCTGATATCCTGTTTGAAAAGCTGAGCATGCAGGCAAAGCTTAACATTCACTTTTAAAATGATGGGAGAACAGACATGAATAATGTTGTTGCCAAATTTTATTTTGCAAGCAGAATATTCTGCACTAAATTGTTAGGAATTAATCACACTATCATTCGCATTTGAAAATGTGAGGTAACTTAAAGAATAAAAAATGTAGATTTACCATATGTTATTGTTGAGCATCTCTCAGCATGACTGAAATGCTCAACAATTACTTTTCGCAGTGGGTTTGATAAGTAGCTTAGAGCTTTCATTCTTAGTGAAGCCAAGAGTGCAACACAATTAACTGTTTTAAAGTCCGTGAAATAATTCATATTGATAGGTTAACTTAAACTTTTCTCATCACAGGAGATGGATACTTTTGTTGTAATTTATAGGAAAAAGGTTTAAATTTATTTCAGCGTTAATGTAATCCCAGTGTAGCTGATACAGAAGCATTTTATAAATTTCTCTTTTTCTATTACATATATGCATGATTGATATACATTGATAAATAATTGTAATCCAATCATATTTCTTTACAGAGCCTGCCATTGTGTAGTGGCCTTCTGGAAACTATCTTAAAATGCTGTCGGTATCTAACAGTGTTCACCACTACATGCTCATAGCCAGAAAGGTCATTGATCTCTTCTTTCAAGATTAAATCTCTAGCTTATGTCTGAATTTTGGGCTTCACTGTCATTGTACTGCTGTTTTAATAAACCATTAATGGCATTGTTGGGACCATAGTGATTACATCAATTTGGAAAAATGAATATTTTAGAAGTGGTCTGTCTATTATCTACAGCCATACACTTTTATATGCTCTTTTTAAATGTATGATTATTTGCTTTCAACAATTGTATCTGAGCCATTTTTAGGGATCCTGAAAGCTTTAATAGTGCTGTTTTCACTGTTTTTTATTTTTTTTAAGTATTGTGAGATATATTTTAAATATAATTGTGTCAACTATAACTAAAGATCTTGATCTAAAGAAAACTATAAATTGAGAAATCTTATTTCTGACAAAATATACCATAATATTTACTCCTCTGAATTATTTATTTGGATTTGGGACAAGATGATTGTTACTATTTTGAAGGCAAACCCAATTTGATTTAGTTCACAAAACATTTTTTTGAAATTAGTGTGATTGATGAAAACAAGATCTAATTTTTTCACTTCCATTCGTATTTACATTTTGCACGGTGTTAACTTATTATACAAAGTGAATTTACACTTGCTAAAATAACCTGAAATGATTACACCAGTAGCTTTTTATATTATCCAATTTGCTTCAAAATTGTGACATTATTTTCTGTTTGCATATTGATAATATGAATATTAAAGTGAAAGTTCTGTTAAAATAACTTACGTTACTCTTAAGTAAGTGTTGACAGTACCAATGAATCCTTTGTTTATATTACGGGTAGACTGATGTAAATTAGAATTTATCTTTTAATAATTATCATGTATTGCAAGGAAACCATGTTTTGGTTTTCAAGCAAATAGGTTTACAGGTCATTTACAATTATCAGTATTTTCATGGGTGTACAAATAATGTGACTTTATGACTACCATTTTGGATATGTAAGAAACGTGTGTTGGCTCATATGGAATCCTTCCCGATTAAATTTGAGCAAGGTTACTATTTATTGTTCATGAAACTTATGAATGCTGAATTATTTTTAGAAACCTGTAATCTAACATAAATGATGCATGTAACTCCCTGCAATCTTTCACAGTAATTTATAGATTTTCACACCATCCAGAAGAGCTGCAAGCTCACCAAAATCTTATACATAGGTCGCAAAATTTTTGACTTTTTACTTTCTGCTAATTGTAGAGATCTTTGGTTTACCACACTGTGTATGAGTGCTTGAACTTTGTAGATATAATATGTAATAGGGTTTCTCTTCAGAAGTTGCAGTTTCAATTTATTAATAATGTTTTTCAGCAATTTGTTTTTTTGGATATAGTGATCTGACCTCCATTTTTGTCATATACTTTGTATGTCTGTAAAAAAAGGCTGATAATTCTGAATGACCCCATAATTAAGAAAAGAATAAAAAAATTCACTAAACAATTAATACCATGTTATGCCAATATGGAAAAATTGTGATTAATGTGTAAATGAAGCAGTTTTCTTTTATTTTTTGCCAGTATTTTGAACCAATAAGTTGTCCTCAGGTACTTTACATAACAAATTTTTATCTAAAGCTGTTATGGTGCTTTTTTTTTGTCTTGTTTCACATTTTTTAGTTAAATGTTTGTTTTGAAAACTTATACAATGAAAGGAGCTATTTTGATCTCTAAAGATTTTTTTATATACTTTTTATTTGACAAGTATTATCAATATTGCTAAATTTGTACTTTATATATATATATATGTGTGTGTGTGTATTTATATCTGTGTTTTATTATATGTGTTTTACATGTACCTTATATGTGGATGTTTTAGGAAATTTCTAGTCATATAATGTAAGCTGGTCTAACAAGTTTTAGTCTTTCTGAATTGGATATTAAACAGCTTGCAGCTTATTTATTTTTGTTATTTAAACATAGATGTGATTGATTGTAAAAAAAAGTGAGTTGTTTAAGTGAATTTGTCTCAAAAGAAGATAGAAAATATCAGTTTTTTAACTTTAAAACTTTGCCTTTTCTTTATTTGCTAGTGGAATATGTTTACTATATTGATAGAAATATCTTTATAAAGAAGTCATTTTTCTAGTCCTTCTAAACCAATTTGTTTCAGAACTCCTGCTGTTCATTTTGCAAAAAATACAAATCACTACAAAATGGTTTTAGATTTTACCTGATTGTACCACTGTAGCCTATTTTCATAACACTTCTTTACATATATAATGTAGTATATTTCAAAAATATGCAAGGTACTAGTATTTAACCCAAGTAAAAAAATATTCTCTTTACATCATATGAATTGTATGTTGCAGTGTGTAATAAACTTATAATTTTGTATAACTCAAAAATATATTAATTTAATGCATGACATATATATATATATATATATATATATAGTTTTGTATTCAGTTTGTTAAAAACTTTGTATTTCTATAAAAGAAATCTGTGATAAGCTCAACTTCCTTAGTTAAACTTAGTCATATATGAAAATATAAATATTTAGTATTTTCATCCTTTGAATGATCAAAGTCAAATCCAGGTTTGTTTGTTTATTTTTTGCATGAGAAGACTTCAGTAAAAGCACAAAGTTTGTTAAAAAATAACCACTATATTCTGAATAAACTTGTACCAAATGCTAGTTTGCCCTGAAACATTAATCACTTTGTTGTTAATGTCAAGTTTTTACTGATGATAAAAAATATCCACTTGGACAGATATGAAGTATGTTTTTCAAAAACTTTCCAATTTCAGATAAATGTACAATATCAACTAATTTGGATGTATAGCCAATTATATCCTGGAGGTTTTAGAAAGAAGTAAAAATCAAGTGAAACTAAAGAGTTACAGATTGTTATTCATTTGTAAAAATTAACTTACAGTTGATGTTTGGTTAATTTTTTTGCTATTATTGATAAGACTCTCATGATCAGTAAACCTGTCAATACCATTATATCTTGGTAGATAACCATAGTCACCCAAACAGTTTTGAAATATGGCATAAAGCCACTTGAGTCTGAAATTATGGGTCTTAAGAAACAGAAAAAAATAGGTAAGTGATGTACAAGTGTTGTCAATATTTAGGAAAATTTGATTCTGTTTGTACTGAATTGTGAGTAGTATAATTTTCAAAAGTAAAAAAATATATATTGTAATATATCTATGTTCAAAGTGGTATCTTCATTTGAAGATACAAAGATCAAGTTTTGTGAAAGTTCAGGTTTTAAACTAACTTCTATAGTCTAAAAATAATTTATGTATGACAAGTAGCAGTGCAGGAAGTATTTAGAACAGGAGTAACAACTAATCATGAATAGTTAGTAGGAACATTTGCAATAAAAGTTATAGATTAGTGAAATTATTATTATTGAACATATTTGTTTAATATTTTTTCTTACGTAAATGTGTTTGTGAAATGTTTCTAATACTATCATGTATTGCATGTAAAGTGTTTCAATAAGAGAATTAATATTTCCATGTACTTAACATGTTTTATTACACTTAGATAAGTTTGGTCTAATCTGTGCATCCAGATCACAAAAGCTTCTTTTAAGTGTACTGAATGACACTCTAGTAATGTAACAGAAATACAGTATATTGTATTTTTAAAGGAAATATGATGAAATATGCTTTTCGTGCTTGACCATTGAGAAATCCCTCAATAAAGAGATGATTAACCACCCCTGTATGATGTGTTAATTATTTTTAATACTGTGATAGGTTGCACTGTTAAGTACTACATAATTTTAACCTTTCAATAAAAAAATGCATTGATAATCATGTTTCAGAAAAGATAAAGGGTGGGTGACAGTAAAAGTCTGAAATGGCTGACTACAAAACAATAAAATGGAATGGAAATGTGGTTCCAATAGCTGTACATAATTTTGAACATGTTCTCTATCATAAACAATAACAAAATGCCATGTTGTATACTCTACATTTACTGTAGCTTGTTTTAACATATTAGGTATGAGAAAAAATGGCTTTATTGGAATTGTTTTCTGATGAGACAATTTACACTTGTGGGAAACATAGTATGAATTAATACATACGTTTATGGCAAGTTTAAACCTATGCTAGAAGGAGAACTTGGCCTGTCAAAAACTTTGAAGGAGTAAAATTTAAGGAAATGGCAAGACATAGATAAAGACATGTAACACTTAAAAGTATATCCACTTTGGGGGGAGTTCACTGCTTTATCTATAAAGGTTTAACGAATATAAGCGGCCTTTATTTCTGTCCCCCAACAGCATTTTTATCTACAAAAGAAAAGCTATTATAACTTTGCATGTTGGTCTGGCATGGCCAGGTGGTTAGAGTGCTCGACTTGGAATCTGAAGGTCGCGGGTTCGAATCCCTGTCCCACTAAACATGCTTGCCCTTTCAGCCATGGGGGCATTATAGTGTGACGGTCAATCAGTGAGTGGTGATAACTAGCTGCCTCCCCTCTAGTGTTTCACTGCTAAATTAGGGGCAGCTAGTGCAGATAGCCCTTGTGTAGCTTTGCACAAAATTCAAATCAAACCTTGCGTGTCTCAGTGGTAGTCACTCTTTCCCCATGTGATTGAAAGAGGAACCTTGTACTATTTGTTGCCTGTCTGTTGTGGTAAAGATGGCTTGTGAGCAGTTGGTGTAGTGGTGTAGAACGCTGAGAGTGAACTTTGGCATTGATTCCTCTATTCTCTGCAAGGGCAACTAATGTGATATAACTGTTGCCATATATCAGCTCAAACAAGTGAAGAATATGCTCAGAAACATCTCTCAGACAGTGACAGTTTCTTCCTCATGTCTGATATGCCATCTAACAATGCATTTTCATTCATGATAAAGCTCTAAAGACATAAATGTGAAACTAGCCCTTGGATAATGCATGAAACTTCAAAGCATTAGTAAAATCAAATAAGAAACTACTGTTAGCTTCCATTGTCATCATGCAGAGATTCAAGACAGGATACAGCAACATTGAGAATAATGTCCACAACTGACTGGTTGAAAAGATTAACAGAAGGATTATGAATTTGAGCTTAAGTAGCAAAAGTCAGGATTAAAAATGCAGTATTAAAATATCTAATTAGAAAACTTCAGTCAAAAATGTGGATTAAAGGCGTAAAATCCCAGTTACAAAAATATTCTGCCTTAGGATGAAAAGGTAAAATAAACTTGGTGGTCAAGCACAATGTCTACAGAATTAAAGGTACAATCTCTAATACTTGCAAACAGCTCAGCTGATGCAGGTATTCTTGGATCTCGTACTTAATCCACACCCGAACTGTGCTCTCCAATGTCATCACAAGCATGACAGTGGTTCACGTTCATTCCACTATTTTTCTGATTGTTATACAACATAGAGCCCAGATCTGGCAGGAAAGACATTGTGGATGAGACTGCAGTGTCAGGCACCTACAAATTACCAAAATAGATAGAATTATGTGCAGGTAACCTCGCTTTTCTGACGATAGAAATTCATTAACGGCCCCCCAGTGGCCCAGCGGCATGTCTGCGGACTTAAAATGCTAGAATCCGGTTTCGATACCCGTGGTGGGCAGAGCACAGATAGTCCATTGAGTAGCGTTGTGCTTAATTACAAACAAACAATTCATTAACGACAGCATTTTCATGCATTATAACTGTGCCTTGTACTGGAGTAACGTTCAGATGGTACTCAAAAACTGTGTACTTTTGGCATATTTCAATCTGCATGATCCAAAATATATTCAAAGACTATCAAATAAAACATCGGATACACCAAGTTTACATTTATTATTCTACTTGCTACTGTTTAAGAATTTACTATTCTACAATTATAGCTCATCGCCTGAATGGCTCAATTCCGCTCTTTCGTTGCATACCCACTGCAGCTTTAGTTTGAGCACATAAATATATAGTTTTGACTTGAAAAAGTAATATCCAGCTTGTTGGCCCGACGGAAAGGTGTTATTTTACAAGAAAACAGGGGGTTAAGTTTCCCCAGGGTATGCTCAAATCAATTTTGTGGTGTGTTATCAGTGTTAGGCGTTAACCAATGAAAGATACGAATCCGAGTCACATGACTTGTACCAAACACTGTTACGATAGCAGAAGTCATGTGACTCTGGTAATGTGATGTGTTTCTAGAAGGATCAGGGAACATCACGAATATCCCAGTATTTGCTAGACGCCCTCTATTTTTGTATATATGCCCGTAAAATAAAGCGGAGAAGAAGTGACGGCATAGAACGGCAGACAGGGAGATATAGAGACAGATAATCGAGTCAAGTGAGCGTTAGTGACCGTAAATAAAGTGCGTGAATCGTTGTGAATTAAAGCGTATATTTAAGATAAAGTGACTGTGGAAATTAAGTGTATTATAAAGTTTATAATGAGAAAGAATAAACTAGTTTTAATTAAAAAAGAACTTGTATCACTGAAGTTCCTCGGGAATAATTTTTACGGGAAATTATCAAACAAGCAGATACCTAATAAATTGGTGTCAGATAGTGCGAAGGAATAAAAAATGGAAACCAGAGGTGGCAAATCAAACTACAACTTAGCAGATTTGATGGCAGCAATACAAGAACAGCAAAAGAAACAAGAAGAGAAACTACAGTAGTGGTTGGAGGAGAAAGAAAATAAACAATAAGAGAGTCTACAGCAGTGGTTGGAGGAGAAAGAAGAGAGACAAAAGCAGTGGCAAGAAAACCTGAAACAGTAGCAGCTCGAACAGAAAAATAAACGAGAGATTACAGCAGTTGTTGGAGGAAAGGGAAAGAAACAAGAACAGAGGCTACAGCAGTCGTTGAAGGAGAAAGAAAATAAACAAGAAAAGAGACTACAGCAGTGGATGGAGGAGAAAGAAAAGAAACAAGAAGAGAGACTACAGCAGTGGCAACTGGAACAAGAAAGGAAACGGGAAGAAAGTCTCCAACAGTTGTGACAAAGTCAGCAGCAACTACAGGAAAGTCAACAACGGTGGAAAGAAGTACAAATGGAAAACACTAGTAAATTTCAAAGTGAATTAAATTCATTAAATGATGATTTACTGTCTTTTACACAGGGGGATATATTAGCCATGGACCTAATCAGCCCCAGACAACAGGAAGCCCCTTCCAGTAATTCGATGGGAAGGCACCATGGGAAGCATTTAGAGCACAATTTGAGCTCC
>NW_013667246.1:239109-240773 GCF_000517525.1 Limulus polyphemus | reverse complement strand
TGATGTGAGTGTTACCGATAATAGGACATTTCCTGATGGAGCAGGTGAACCTCACGTGAAGGAGAAGCCAACGAGACGAAGACCAGTACGGAAGAAGATTCGTCCCGAGACTTTGTTGAATTTTAATTTTGTGTTTGTAAATTCTGTACGTTTAATTAAGTTATTATTAATTATCTATTGGTTTAATTTAAGTTAATGTAAGGAAGGGACAGTGTTACGATAGAAGAAGTCACGTGACATTGGTAACACGTAATGAGTTTCTAGAAGGAACATCACGAATATCCCAGTATTTGCTAGACGCCCTCTATTTTTGTATATTAACCCGTCAAATAAAGCAGAGAGGAGAAGTGACATAGAATGACAGACAGGGAGATATAGAGACAGATAATCGAGTCAAGTGAGTGGTAGTGATCGTAATAAATTGCGTGAATCGTTGTGAATTAAAGCATGTGTTTAAGTTAAAGTGACTGTGGAAATTAAGTGTATTACAAAGTTTGTAACGAGAAAAAATAAACTAGTTTTAATTAAGAAAGAACTTGTATCACTGAAGTTCCTCAGGAATAATTTTTACGTGAAATTATCAAACAAGCAGATATGTAACAATACTGTTGGTGTGAACTTGCTTTCTATTCACTATGAGGAAAACTTGTAAACTGGATAGGTGAAGTGAAGAATAGCACATATAATAAATAATCTTAGTATTCCGATTAGTATGTTTGATACTTTTCACTATAATATAGATCCATCTTATCTCCCTTTCGTTAGCTTGTAATCAGGGTTACTTGTGAGGAGTAGAATTCTCCGAATCTAGTATAACCCAGTAACACACGTTGATCAAAGTGTAAATTGAACTGGACCTCCCTTGAACTGAGACTTCGAAATTAAACAGTTTTCGGAATACTAAGTTTATTTATTATATTTGTTATGACTTGTACAACTACATGTAAACAAACACACAACATGGCTGCACCCAGTGTCACTAGTTGTATGTGTCAACGACGAAAACTGACATTTTTTACGACGTGTAGCTAGCGAACTTTTGTCAACAGTACAAATGAGTGGAAAAAATAGACAGAGGACTAAAAGACGAAATGGCTCGACAATCTGAGCTCAATGGAAGAGTGTCGAGGAAGAAAACAACTTTCATGTGTTATTCTACCATCGTCGATGTTACCAAGATTTTACCGACAAATCTAACCTCAACAAGGCAAAGAAAAGGGCACAAAATACAGCTGATGGTAAGTAATTCTTAGTAATTATATCATTTTCCTCAAGAATATAGCTTTTGCTATAGCATAAGGGAACCCATAATCCCTATATGTAAACCAATAACACTAAGCCCACGTAATGCGCAGTTACCTGTCACCTAGGCTAGCATAGAAACTATGGTTACGAATGCGAGTACCAGCAAGTTAACCTACATATATGCCTTCAGAAGGACCCGAATATCATGCATTTAAGCATTCTGGTTTCAAAGGTTTCTTAAAAACGAACTATATGCATGAAATGACGCATTTATCAGATATTTTATTTTTAAACAGAAATGGGTAATCATTATTAAGGATTTTCGTAACACGAACTAGGCTTACAGTCCTATCAACAGGGCTCTGAGCTACGATACTGTTACGTATCTGCTTGTTTGTTTGTTTGTTTCCAGTAAAAAT
>NW_013667246.1:236554-238109 GCF_000517525.1 Limulus polyphemus | reverse complement strand
AATCTCGATAATTTCGCTCTCCACGAGTGCAATTCACACACTTTTACGGCTCACTAGCTCGAAACTAACAGAACCATAAATTACACGGAACTCAAAGTAACTACTGCTCTCTCTTCATTCATTTATATCCCGCTGACTTTCTCTGCCAGACTTATATACTAACGAAGAGGGTATCTCGAACGTACTCGGACTTCCCCGATCATTCGAAAAACTCATCACGCACGCTACCAGCGCCAATACGCCAGCAGCAAACGTGACTTCCGCTGTCGTAAGAATATTGTACAGAGGTTTGTGAAACGAAATATCTAAGCTCTGTGTCTTGTTTGGGAGTGAGGGGTGGTATATTATGAATTTCAAGAAGATATGACCTCAGGGGGAATTTGTGGGCCTGGGTGACCTAAAAAAGGAATACAATTCCGAAGTAATGGGCGAAGTGAAGAACCAACCTTTTTAAACTCATTATGACCAAAAGTCATTTTCCATAAACCGTAACACGTTTGTAACCATTTATTTGTAACAAGCTATTTGTTTTAGTTTCACGTATTCGGTCCCGCATCGTATTCTGATTCCCTGCTACTGTACTCCTTAGAGGCCATCTCACTCAGTCTTGAATATGCTAAGACATGCACCTCCCAGACAATCCTCAGGCTCCACTTATCCCAAGACTAAGCATCAGCAGAGAGAAATTCCCCAATCCTTCTGAGTGCTCCAGATTACAATTATTCTCTGTCCTGGACTCACGACTGGAGAGGAATTGCAATTAAAGGCTTTTGCAGCATTGTCAACAGTTCAAGATCCAAGAATGGACTTCTGGGACCTTGCTACCATTCCTGTCCTTCCTCAGCAGATGACTCAACATCATATGCCTTGTACACTCTCTAACTTGTGGAAAACGTCATCTCCACAAAATTAGAGGTTTGGTGTAATTGCCAATGTTAGAGAGTTTAGTTACACGACCACTCAAAAACACAAGCTTTCACAACAATAATACCTGCAGCCAAAGCGCTAAATTTCTCATCTCTAATGCTCTATGGCATTTTTCAGTACAAAATTTCCCATAGAGCAATATGTTGGGCCCATTTAACAGAAAGACCAGTGAACATTATGGTGCAGATTATTGGGTCATTACTTTCTGATCTCCAAAGAAAGAGTGAATACATAAATTGTACGAAATAACAATCATTATTAAGAAATACAAATGAAAATAAACATGATACTCAACAAGGGAACGTATTTGCAATGGGTGTGTGAAACTGGCGAAAGAAAGAGTGTGAACAGAAACTTTACTGATTTTCTTTCACTGGTTCAGTGTGAGCCTCTTGTAAGGTAAAGGAAAATGAAAGTTAAACTAAAATGAAAATAATCCTATGAGATAAATCTTACTTTCAACCTTACACTGTGATATGCAGGCGTATCATACGCTTTCTACGTGCTTTTTAATAAAATAGAAAATTTTTAACATTTTCATTTAGTTTGTATCTTTGCAGTTTTGGCATTGTTGCGTCAGCGAGTCACATGACACTGTGACGCAACGTTTGTAGAACTATCATGTACT
>NW_013667246.1:225520-236268 GCF_000517525.1 Limulus polyphemus | reverse complement strand
GACTGTTGAGAATAAGTGTATCGGTAAAGTTATATTCGGAAAGAATAAACCAGTTTTATTAAGTAAAGGCTTGTGTCGCTTAAGTTTCGTCGGTACGAAGTTACGGAAAAAATCAATTAACAAACGGAGACGTAACAGCATGAACACGTGGTCTAGAAAAATTGAAGCTATCTTGCTCTAGTTGCCTTTGTGTCTTTATTGTTCTTGATAGTAGGTAACACCTTTTACATGCACGGGAATGTTACTGCAACTTCGCCAATTCATTGTTATTCAGTCAAAACCATTGTTGATCACAAGAGTTTACACTTTCTTCCTTTAAACACATATTTATAATATGGTCTAAAATGCGTTCACCGATACAGAGTGAGTTTGACTTTTACGTATTTTTGAAATACTTAAAATGCCCATTTTTTTTACAAAGTTCAATAACTCCTATTTTATTGTATATATTTATAATCTATCAAAAATAAGTCGCACACCTCATAATAGGTTACATGTACTGTCTTTGTCAAGACCACCAGGTGGCTCAGCGGGAAGTCTGAGGGCTTCTAACGCTAAAAACCAAGTTTCGTTACCCGTGGTGTATACAGCCCATTGTATAGTTTAGCACTTAACAGCGAACAAGGAAATGATATTTTGCAATATCCGTGCAAATTTAGGATTTGAAAAAACAGATGTATTTGGTTTCCGTCTTTACAGCTACGGTAAAAACAAGTCTTAATAAAGTGTTTTTCTATTATTTTGCTTGCGGGTTTCAATAACCGCGGTGAGTAGAGCACAGATAGCTTATTATGTAGTTTTGCCCTTAACAGTAAATTAATAACACATATTAGAATACCAAAAAGTAATTACTGATGTAACCACTTATTAAAATTATCTTGTGACCTACCAGCAAGGAGCAACTTTTCGTGAAAATTGAATAGAATACAATATACACTTTAAAATGTTTTTTTAAAAAAGACTGGCTTATGAGTTAGTCCTAACGAGCATGAATGGACGCAGCTGCTAACGCACTATATGCAGACCACGATACACCAATCATCACTGACATACAAAACCTAAGTACACCCGGTATGGCCCGTAGAGTTTCTCATTCATATTGAAATTAGAAACACATAGGTACACCACGTCTGGCTTTAGCGTGCCGAAACACGTGCACGTTATCATGACGTTAGATCTGTCACGTACTAACATACCATACATCTGGCACTGTATTTATGAAAATTTTCATCTAAATCAGGTACGGTAATTTTAGACTTTTAAGAAACCCAACTAATCAAAACCTTTGTCACGGTTTGATACACTGTTCTTAAGTAATTTGTGTAACCAAGAATACACAGTCGCTACAGCATGTAATGTAGTGGCTTTTGTACTTCCATGCGTATGTTTATAGGCTAAGAAAGAACAAAAACGTGCATTTAAAACATCGTTTAGAAGTACAATTTGTGGTAAGTTCATAGAAGTGAGTAAATTATATAAAAATGAACTTTAATATGCAAATCATCAAGTCACGTGATAACCTCAGCTGATATAACCATATTCTGATTGACTATTTCCATCACGTGACTGGTAACGTCATAAGGGGGTTTGAGGGGCAGGTTACTTTCACATGAGTTCACTGATTTGGTTGATATCTCTATATTGGCTACTGGAGGGCGAAATAACCCCATTCGGTACTAATAGAGGGCGCAATAATTTCGGAATGCACGGAGGGGGAAGGAGACATCAGAGTCCTAGGGTGCTGTTAGAGGTAGAAACAGTTCTGTATGATAATTTCTGAACGGATAATGATTCCTTATAATACTACTATAGGGTATGATAGCTTGCTTTGGTGCTACCAGAAGGCTTGATTATTTTGTACAGGGTCATTAGAGAGTCCAATGATAATTATTTGTGGTGTGTACAGTGACAGTTTCATATAACGCCACCATATAGTGCGGTAGGGTAATGGGGCTGACGACCTTATAATGATTGTAATCGTTAATCGTGATTTTCATTTGATGATTGTGATAATATTATTATGTGCCCATGATTAAATTCTAATTGATATTTTTATCCTGTAATTTTGTATAAGAGACGACATTATACATGGAGTATTTTATCAACCAACTAAACGTATAGATAAATAGAAGAGACTGGTTAGATGGTTTGAAAAACCAGACTCGGTCGTCATATTGAACTTTGTTCTACACTCTGTTGCAAAATTCTGACAAATTATTTATTATCTCCACTAGAAATTCATGGTAAATTTTCTGTCTACAAATTTCATTTAATCCTCAAAACATTAATCGATTGTACAGAAATTACTTTGTTTTGGTAGAAACTTGGACAAGAGAAAATACACTAGACTGATTTATATATATAAATTTAGGGTTCGAATTCTTGCTTCGAAAAAAATGTAATGAAACTTACAAAATATTGTTTTGACTTTAGCAAAAAGTATTCCCAAAGCAAGGCTACTCTTGTTCAGGCCATTCCATTTTGACCTTGATTTGCGATGTAAGAATAGTTATCGACATGTTCATGACATCCAAAACATTCTGTGTAATTATTAGAACAACAATAAATGTTATTCACATATTTCTTATGACATTCGTTAGTTGAGACCAAGAATTAGAATGAGTTAGAATGATCTAAAACAGTTAAAGTTGCTATTGCAATGAATGAAACAAAGTATCTTATTTTTACTATTCCTTCTGATTATTTATTTTTTTACACTCTATAGATTGAAATCTAACATTTCTGTTCAACCTCTCGTTCTGAATGCTTTAACACTTCTATAGGAACTCCATCGTGTTTATATCCCCAACATTCACACAAACATAACACCATTCAAGTAGGAGCTGATTAAAGGGCGGAAGAGGCTCTTCTGACTCTTTTTTTTTTCTTCTTTTAATCCGCCCTTGCAAGTTCCAACCTTGCAGTTACAGCTGAGACTGGGATAAACAGGACCTTGGTCATTCTCTCAGTCTACATTGACTAGTTTGGGTAAATTACTTTGCAAAAGGCAATGGACTTTCACCAAAATCTTGACACAAACAGGGAAAATAACAAATTATCAAATTAAGATATCTCTACAAAAGATATATCAATGAGAGAAAAGTTGTACTGTTTGTAAGCTCTAATACCTTATTTTCGTCGATATGCAGTTTTAGTGCTTTTTACCGTATGCCAGATGTTATTATGGCCATAATATTCACAAGTTTTTGCATGATCGACACCCGATTTTCGGGCTAAATGTCCATTTCCATCAAAAATAAACAAAGTTTCCAATACATTTAAAACAATTTTTCTTCAACGTGTTCGACTTCTATGTAGTGTACTTCGGGGCTAGTTTAAAATATTATTCATATACTAGTTTTATCTCACAAACGAAATACACGTCTCGCCTTGAAAGGACTGTTGTTCACACTTACATTTACTTATATATAAAATAGCTAATTCTTATATATCCTATACAATCATATCACACTAAATAAATATTACATGGTGTGTCAGACCACAAATGGGTTATTTAAATGTTTATCCAATACGATAGTTTAACCCTTTAGTCATTGTGTTATTATCAGCATATTCCTGGAAAGTAGTGATTTCATTCTTACGTCAAATTATGTCTAATTTTTATTAAAATCTATATATCCTACTGTAAGTAGATCAGTATTAGAGAGTCTTGTCCTCCTGAATTTTGGTTTTAGTTAGTATATTATTTCTCGTATATATTCGAGTCCACATCCACATAGAATGTCGTATATAGTGATTTTAGTCTCCATGGATTGATTCTTTAGGTGGATTGATGTGAACAAACTGAAGTTGTATTGTATTCAACACGATACAATCTCAGTTAAACCACAGCAAATCACTTGAAGACTCAACTGAAAGCAAAAACAAACAAAAAAACTCTATATGGAACGTCCCATGTGAAGATGAACTGTAATACAAATTAACAGCCGAAACGTTTTTTAAAAATAACTGGAAATTCACTATAGAAATAATAACTAACTAGTAGTTAAACTTGGATGATCGCACATAAATTATTAGCCTCGACAACGAGTAAATTATTTTTGTTGAGCTGAACTTCTTTTATTCTAGATATATCAGATTACCTTACACGTTTTTAGAGACATAAACAACGAAGAGTGCCACAACAGTGTGTAATGTACCACATTATTATTATACTACGTTTGCAAAGAACAGTAATCATGGTCCACGTAACAGTGATAAATTGAAAAACAAACAAGAAACATTTTATCTCTGACGGTTCATAACATCACGTTTACAAGTTTAACGTTTTCATATACCATTTTTAACTCATTTGTATAAAACATCTCATTTTAAATTTATACCATGAAATGTCCGTGACATTTTAATTTTATACCATGAAATGTCCGTGATATTTTAATTTTATACCATGAAATGTCCGTGACATTTTAATTTTATACCATGAAATGTTCGTGACATTTTAATTTTATACCATGAAATGTCCGTGACATTACTTCAAATATTTCTCTTCTCAAATACTACATTTTTACGTGGACATCATTCTTGAAGAAAAAGTCATGATATATTCTATGGTCTTCGAGCAAATAATCAAAATCTAACGTTACAGTTAAGATATTCCATATATATTTCAATTATTTATCTTGTATTGTGTATTTCAATTATGTAGTACAGTTTCTAGGGGTATTCTATTTTCTGAGAAACCATACTCGCCTGAAAATAAAAGAAGAGATATCATATGTCTCAATCCAGTTCAACTTTTACAAGAAGCTTTCTCATTACGATTGTTTGCAGTTTGCATTTAGTTTTCTGAATATAATTTTTCTTACTTGAACGATTTTAATCTGGTTATGCATTATACAGCGTAGCAAAATTTCACATTACTTTTTTCCGTTAAAGTTTTAATCCATATGTTATCGTATATATAACACACCATTAATTTTTATTTACATTTTGTACCAAGTATGAACTTCAAAACGTATAATTTCCAATCGTTGATAAGTTTTATATTTTGTCGACGAAATCTAACAGCTGATTTGACCAGTGTGAATTTAGATTATCTTTGATGTTCTTTTTTGTTTTTATCTTCATGCGTGTTTGTAGGTTTATGAAATTATTATTATATAACTATTACACCATCTCTGAAGAACAGTATAACTCTTTATTATTTACCTTGGTTTACATGTGGTTTCAAGTGTTGTAAGCAATTCTTTCCTGATTAAAACACCGCCAAATAATATTCAAGATTTCAAATACTAATATAATATATATATATATGTTAATAATCGTTTGAAAATTGTTGTTACATATACAGAGGGTTCAGCACGTTATATTAAAACGATTTTGATTGTACAATCAGCAATTCATATAACAAACACAGCTGATATAAAGTCACGGTGGAGCAGAATGTATCAGAAATGCATTTTAGCATTGTTTGGCATTACCAAAATTTTAATAGCCCTTTCTGACAAAAAAATATGAATAAACTCGGATCATAAAGATGTGTTCAAATTGGCGATTTAGAATTTCTAAGACAGGTATCTCCCTTGTACTTAATGGGATTCAAAAACAAAGGAATATGAATCACGAACTTGAGGCACCAGGACCATTCAGGCCTGCAACAAGACATACTCCAGCCGTGATAAACAAAATGCGGCTTCTTTTAATAGGTGAAAATCCACGAACACAAATATCAGTGACAAAAGTGGTCTACATGCCCCCAGGAAACAGTATAAATGTAATAAAAAATGAGCTCCGTCTGGAAGCGAGCTAAACAAAGCATTGGTTCACCAAGATAAGGCTTCCAATCATGCTTCCTATTAAATCGTCAAATACCTCAAGCAGCTGGTAAAAGCAACGTGTATTCACGCTATTTCATACGACGATATACCAGTCAAGTTGCCGGACGCAGTGTCTATAAATTTCTGTCTGAGTGGACTATTGAAATGAGTGCTAGATAACGCTTGTTATCGTATAATAGATGGATTATGGAAAACATGCAGGAAGGCGTGGACTGCTTTGGACGTAACAGTCTTTTAATGGAGCCTTTTGCAATGGAAATTACGCTGCGGTATTATTGTCAAGATGCACAGTCGTTAGATAGAGTATGACTGGACGTGGCGGCACAGACTGGCGTAATTTGGCGAGGCTCCAAAACCGCTTTAACCTAACGTACTCAACCTACATAAAACTCTGTGAGTGTAGTAACCGAACTATAAGTTTTACACTTCAACACGCCATACAGATAAGAATGCTTCTTCAAGATTTAATAAATATTTATATTCATTAGAAATCTCATCTACACAATAACAAATGTTGTGCGACGTTACCTTATGTAGGTTTTAACTAAGCAAAATCATAAAAATATAAAAAATGTAAAATAACTTAGATGTGAGCTGAAATAAACATGATACTGATGTTTTGTTTCTATTGTAATAGCACTGATAGCAAATATCCTTATAATATACGTAATTCATGATAACATTTGTGAAATTCGAACATTTTAAAAAACAGCTTAAGCCATGCTTACCGAATATTTGAGATGATTTTTTTTAAAGATAACGATTAATTAAATAGTTCATTTCGACAAAGAAATGCATCTTACTGCGTCAATTCAGTTATAAAGATAAAATACACACACATGTATACATATAGTATATATATATTAAAAAAATACAATTGGGTTAAAAATTATATTTAGCCCCATAAAAATATCATTACAATAACATATAAAACGATACAGAATCATTGACTGTTAAAAGAAAATTAAATATATGAGCATCAAGCTACGTGACAAAATTGAGCTTTCAAGATTGAAGCTGAACTCTACTCACTGCAGGAAAAGGACTTTGAAGATAGATAATGCAACTATGTATCACATATCTGCTTTTTTATGTTTTACGCAAGGTTTTTTTACTAACGTCTTCGAGAATTGCAAAGTTAACTTTTGCTTACAGAACCCACATTTTTCCAATTTCATTTTTTAACAATGTTGTGTAACTAAATGTGAATATGGTGTACATATCACACAGCCACTACATTGTCATCGAGACCATTCACTGAATGCTTCGACTTCCTTTTCCTCAAGCTCTTCCACGCCATCCTTAGTTACAACTGTTCCGTCTTTCTTCACAACAATCAAAGCTGGAATGGCCTGTACGTCATAGAGCTGGATTAACTTTTGACGAACATCAGAGTTGAAAGGAATTGCTGGCCATCCGATCTCCATTTGATCCATATAGCCAAACATTGCTTCTTCCTTATCGTCACTGGATATGAGGACAACCTCAAACGACGCTCCTTGTTTTTGTAGCTTAAGATAAATGTCATCGAGGTATGACGTAAACCCCAAGCACCAAGGGCACGATCGGTTTCCAAAGAAAAATCCTACTAAGTCCTTGTTTCGTAAAAACTCCTTCGCTTCGACTTCGCTTTTGTCCCTTTTAATAAGTTTCGTTTCTTTTATAAGCTCCATAGGTAACGGTAAATAAACTATATAGTTACTTTATAGCTTGTGCTTGTAGTTTGGACAAGTGCTAATTAACTGAAATTTATATATATGCATATACCAATCACTAACTGTTTGTGATATAACTGATAGCCGTAGACCTGAAGTGTTTGGAATGTGTACTCTCCTACACACCATCGGTTACCCTGGTAACCTGAAACTTGTCACCTATATCGACTAGATACCGCTAGATAGCGTTTCACTGCCACAAGAAGCCTTACTGGGTATTTATTGACTTTTATTTAAGTACTTCAAGCAACTACTAATCTCACAATTATAGTATAGGCACATTGTGACAAGTGGTGTTAAAACCTGCTATATATTTATGTTAGCATACTATAATTAGTTTTACAAAAAGTTACTAACATCTTTAGAGGTAATATTCGCAATTGCTTTAATAAAGTATAAGTGATTTTAAGGCGGTTTTTTTTTCTTAATTCATAAGTATATGTATATATAAATAACATTTTTTTCTTATATCTTCCATTGACATTTTCATCCGACAAAACTTTAAAAGTTCATCAACATTTATCTCCTAAACCTCGAAGAAACAGGGGTAAATGTAAATGCGAGTTTTATTGCACCTAAATTGCAACAGTAAGCTGAAGTATTTTCGCATTTTTATGAAAGAGTGTGAACAAAGTATGTTGTTTATTTATTTTTTCTTCACCAAAACATGAAGTTTCAATGAAACATAAATTATCCGTAAATGACGTATAGGTCTGTTCTATACTTTGATTCGCAATTCCATTTACAATTTATTACATCCAAACCTACAATGTTGTTCTTAACCACATAATAAATATATCACCTCAATCGTTATTGCTAGAAATATGAAACCATGGTAAGTATTATCTCAAAAAAAGTAAACAATTAAAGCGACTGTACTCAATAGTTGGAGCATCAGTAAGAGATTAAATAGCTGAAAAGACTCTTTACAATTACGAAAAAATCATATTGTACATATTAAGTTCTAAATGGTTAATAATTGACTAATAATTTCTTATAGATATTGTTGTTATTCATTATATGATCTTACTAAAACAAAAGAATAACGAACAGGATTTGTTAGTCTTTATCTTAAAATACTGCCATAAATATACTTTCACTAAAAAAAAATTTGATGACTCTTAGAATAGTTTGATTTTATTTTTAAACCAGCGCATATAATAATTTCTTTCTTTCTTTGTTTTAGCGCAAAGCTACACAATTGGCAATCTGATCTTTTCCCACCACATGGAATCGAAACCATAATATGACCACAAGAAAGTTTTAATATTTTAAGGTAAGGGAATGTTAATTTTTCTAGCAACTTATTTTGGTCTCAATAATCATATGGGTTTAACTGATAAAGCTGTTCTAACTAACATCTAAAGCCTTCTAAAACCGCCTTGGCGCATTAATTCAAATTTGGGAATAACTAACACTTTGAACAGACATTAACTAAAACAGGAGTTTGTTTAATTCTGAACCACGTTACGGGAAGAAAAGTCCCACTACAAACCAATATAGAAAGAAATAAAAGTGGTCTAAATTCTAAAAGTGTTCTAACGGAATAAGGTACAACATTCTAATTAGTTTGTGCGTGATTGGAAAAGCAATTCAATTTATACAGGTAATTGGAAGAATTCGAAGAGAAAATATTAAACACTTTAAGATCTGTTTAATGTTTTTGAAAATTAATATGATATCAAAGATAAAAATTTGGATATAAAATAAAGACAACTAAGGACAAAGTGACGTGTTGTTACCAACAATAGCATCGCAACTTTATTGGGATCTAAATCCTTTTCGGGATCTGGGAGTGTCAGGTATGATATTTCACCTCTTCCTCCCTCTTGTACTGGTTTTTAGTCGCTTTAAGATTTTGCCTGTCATCCTTGTTCTTTATATCGTTTGTATGTTGAATGCCGAGGCAACTACACACTGTTTAATTAAATGGTGAACATCACACGAAAGAGGGTTTTGATATCACTTTAAGTCACTGATATGATTTCAATACCCCTATCAGGGCCATGTCCATTCATGTTCGACGTTCATAATTTGCACTGGTTTACATTTTGCTTTATTTGGTATGCTAAAGTCTTGCATATTTCAAACAGTCTCATATACTCCAGTGCTTGTTCATTTTGTAGCATTTCTTATATGTATGGGCATATATATCCTTTTTAATACACAATGTGGGACGACTACTGTAATGTTCGAAAAAAAATTGATCGTCCCTCTAGTGGCTACAATTGTATGTTTTCTGCAGCCAATAAGAATAATATAACATCTTACTTAAATAAGTAAAATAAATTGCATATGTATCTACAGCCTTTAAAAATAACTCAGAGTATTTATGAAATTCAAATATCTAGATGTATTTTTAAAATTAGCTAGTAAATTAAATAAGCTTATAGGAAAAATAATAGCTTGAATCTAAGTTTCAAATGGACGGCAACTGCCTGTTGTAGAAACCTACAGATGTAGAGGACGACGTTTCGAAAGTCAAATAATAGCTTGTTACTTTGGGGTGGATAGCCCCAAGATAATATATTAGCCCATTTTCATTCCATTGTAGTTTTCTTTGAATTGGTTATGCGCAGCAAAGGGTGATAATTTTTCCGAGATGGCTGATTATTGTAGTTATGGTGGTTGAATATTTCGCTTCAGTTCTCCATGAATAACAACAGCTTTGGATACTATGAAAGTGTTCATTTTGCTAGCATGCGTCTAATTTCCCTTATGCAAATACTGCAGTAAATAAACATTTAAATGTAATTGAATGAGTTGGTTTCTATAACTGAAGAGTTGATGTCAGTGTTCATTTGTTTATTTTAGAACTTTTTGGCAATAAAGTTAGGATCATCGACCTTTACTCTCTAGGTAATAATAATAATGAAAACGTTTTTATTCCTGAGAAACCTTCGCCGTTGGAGCTTCATTAAGGCTAGTAGTACAAGTTTATTATTACTATTGTAGAAGGAGATTTTTCTGTTTGTTTGTTTTTGAATTTAGCGCAAAGCTACACGAGGGCTCTCTGCGCTAGCCGTCCCTAATTTAGCAGTGTAAGACTAGAGAGAAGGCAGCTAGTCATCACCACCCACCGCCAACTCTTGGGCTACTCTGTTACCAACGAATAGTTGGGTTGACCGTCACATTATAACGCCCCCACGGCTAAAAGGGCGAGCATGTTTGGTGGGACAGGGATTCGAACCCGCAACCCTCAGATTGCGAGTCGAGCTTCCTAACCACCTGGCCA